>NW_025963389.1:0-230818 GCF_020740725.1 Corvus hawaiiensis
TCCGCCTTCAGCCACGGCCTTTCCCCCTTTAGCCCTGCCCATACAGGATTCTGCCTCGCCCATTCCCCTTTTAGCCTCTCCCCTACGGCCCCTAGAGCCCCGGCAAGCCCCCCCCCCTTTAGCCCCGCCCCTTCCGGCTTTAGCCCCGCCCACTCCGCCCTTAGCCCCCGCCCACCCCGCCCTTGGCCCCGCCCATTCCCCCTTTAGCCACGCCCATTCCGCCTTCAGCCACGGCCTTTCCCCCTTTAGCCCTGCCCATACACGATTCTGCCTTGCCCATTCCCCTTTTAGCCTCCCCCCTACGGCCCCTAGAGCCCCGGCAAGCCCCCCCCCTTAGCCCCGCCCCTTCCGGCTTTAGCCCCGCCCCTTCCGGCTTTAGCCCCGCCCACTCCGCCCCTTAGCCCCGCCCACCCCGCCCTTGGCCCCGCCCATTCCCCCTTTAGCCACGCCCATTCCGCCTTCAGCCCACGGCCTTTCCCCCTTTAGCCCTGCCCATACACGATTCTGCCTCGCCCATTCCCCTTTTAGCCTCCCCCCTACGGCCCCCTAGAGCCCCGGCAAGCCCCCCCCCCTTTAGCCCCGCCCCTTCCGGCTTTAGCCCCGCCCCTTCCGGCTTTAGCCCCGCCCACTCCGCCCTTAGCCCCGCCCCACCCCGCCCATTCCCCCTTTAGCCACGCCCATTCCGCCTTCAGCCACGGCCTTTCCCCCTTTAGCCCTGCCCATACACGATTCTGCCTCGTCCATTCCCCTTTGAGCCTCCCCCCTACGGCCCCTAGAGCCCCCGGCAAGCCCCCCCCTTTAGCCCCGCCCCTTCCGGCTTTAGCCCCGTCCACTCCGCCCTTAGCCCCGCCCACCCCGCCCTTGGCCCCGCCCATTCCCCCCTTTAGCCACGCCCATTCCGCCTACAGCCACGGCCTTTCCCCCTTTAGCCCTGCCCATACACGATTCTGCCTTGCCCATTCCCCTTTTAGCCTCCCCCCTACGGCCCCTAGAGCCCCGCAAGCCCCCCCCCTTTAGCCCCGCCCCTTCCGGCTTTAGCCCCGCCCACTCCGCCCTTAGCCCCGCCCACTCCGCCCTTAGCCCCGCCCACCCCGCCCTTGGCCCCGCCCATTCCCCCTTTAGCCACGCCCATTCCGCCTTCAGCCACGGCCTTTCCCCCTTTAGCCCTGCCCATACACCATTCTGCCTCGCCCATTCCCCTTTTAGCCTCCCCCCTACGGCCCCTAGAGCCCCGGCAAGCCCCCCCCTTTAGCCCCGCCCCTTCCGGCTTTAGCCCCCGCCCACTCCGCCCTTAGCCCCGCCCCACTCCGCCCTTAGCCCCGCCCACCCTGCCCTTGGCCCCGCCCATTCCCCCTTTAGCCACGCCCATTCCGCCTTCAGCCACGGCCTTTCCCCCTTTAGCCCTGCCCATACACGATTCTGCCTCGCCCATTCCCCTTTTAGCCTCCCCCCTACGGCCCCTAGAGCCCCGGCAAGCCCCCCCCCTTAGCCCCGCCCCTTCCGGCTTTAGCCCCGCCCCTTCCGGCTTTAGCCCCGCCCACTCCGCCCTTAGCCCCGCCCACCCCGCCCTTGGCCCCGCCCATTCCCCCTTTAGCCACGCCCATTCCGCCTTCCGCCACGGCCTTTCCCCCTTTAGCCCTGCCCATACACCATTCTGCCTCGCCCATTCCCCTTTTAGCCTCCCCCCTACGGCCCCTAGAGCCCCGGCAAGCCCCCCCTTTAGCCCCGCCCCTTCCGGCTTTAGCCCGCCCACTCCGCCCTTAGCCCCGCCCACCCCGCCCTTGGCCCCGCCCATTCCCCCTTTAGCCACGCCCATTCCGCCTTCAGCCACGGCCTTTCCCCCTTTAGCCCTGCCCATACACGATCTCTGCCTCGCCCATTCCCCTTTTAGCCTCCCCCCTACGGCCCCTAGAGCCCCGGCAAGCCCCCCCCTTTAGCCCCGCCCCTTCCGGTTTTAGCCCCGCCCACTCCGCCCTTAGCCCCGCCCACCCCGCCCTTGGCCCCGCCCATTCCCCCTTTAGCCACGCCCATTCCGCCTTCAGCCACGGCCTTTCCCCCTTTAGCCCCTGCCCATACACGATTCTGCCTCGCCCATTCCCCTTTCAGCCTCCCCCCTACGGCCCCTAGAGCCCCGGCAAGCCCCCCCCCTTTAGCCCCGCCCCTTCCGGCTTTAGCCCCGTCCACCCCGCCCTTGGCCCCGCCCATTCCCCCTTTAGCCACGCCCATTCCGCCTTCAGCCACGGCCTTTCCCCCTTTAGCCCTGCCCATACACCATTCTGCCTCGCCCATTCCCCTTTTAGCCTCCCCCCTACGGCCCCTAGAGCCCCGGCAAGCCCCCCCCTTTAGCCCCGCCCCTTCCGGCTTTAGCCCCGCCCACTCCGCCCTTAGCCCCGCCCACCCCGCCCTTGGCCCCGCCCATTCCCCCTTTAGCCACGCCCATTCCGCCTTCAGCCACGGCCTTTCCCCCTTTAGCCCTGCCCATACACGATTCTGCCTCGCCCAATTCCCCTTTTAGCCTCCCCCCTACGGCCCCTAGAGCCCCGGCAAGCCCCCCCCCTTTAGCCCCGCCTATTCCGGCTTTAGCCCCGCCCACTTCGCCCTTAGCCCCGCCCACCCCGCCCTTGGCCCCGCCCCATTCCCCCTTTAGCCACGCCCATTCCGCCTTCAGCCACGGCCTTTCCCCCTTTAGCCCTGCCCATACACGATTCTGCCTCGCCCATTCCCCTTTTAGCCTCCCCCCTACGGCCCGTAGAGCCCCGGCAAGCCCCCCCCTTTAGCCCCGCCCCTTCCGGCTTTAGCAACCCGCCCCTTCCGGTTTTAGCCCCGCCCACTCCGCCCTTAGCCCCGCCCACCCCGCCCTTGGCCCCGCCCATTCCCCCTTTAGCCACGCCCATTCCGCCTTCAGCCACGGCCTTTCCCCCTTTAGCCCTGCCCATACACCATTCTGCCTCGCCCATTCCCCTTTTAGCCTCCCCCCTACGGCCCCTAGAGCCCCGGCAAGCCCCACCCCTTTAGCCCCGCCCCTTCCGGCTTTAGCCCCGCCCCTTCCGGCTTTAGCCCCGCCCACTCCGCCCTTAGCCCCGCCCACCCCGCCCATTCCCCCTTTAGCCACGCCCATTCCGCCTTCAGCCACGGCCTTTCCCCCTTTAGCCCTGCCCATACACGATTCTGCCTCGCCCATTCCCGTTTTAGCCTCCCCCCTACGGCCCGTAGAGCCCCGGCAAGCCCCCCCCCCTTTAGCCCCGCCCCTTCCGGCTTTAGCCCCGCCCCTTCCGGCTTTAGCCCCGCCCACTCCGCCCTTGGCCCCGCCCATTCCCCCTTTAGCCACGCCCATTCCGCCTTCAGCCACGGCCTTTCCCCCTTTAGCCCTGCCCATACACGATTCTGCCTCGCCCATTCCCCTTTTAGCCTCCCCCCTACGGCCCCTAGAGCCCCGGCAAGCCCCCCCCTTTAGCCCCGCCCCTTCCGGCTTTAGCCCCGCCCCTTCCTGCTTTAGCCCCGCCCACTCCGCCCTTAGCCCCGCCCATTCCCCCTTTAGCCACGCCCATTCCGCCTTCAGCCACGGCCTTTCCCCCTTTAGCCCTGCCCATACACGATTCTGCCTCGCCCATTCCCCTTTTAGCCTCCCCCCTACGGCCCCTAGAGCCCCGGCAAGCCCCCCCCCTTAGCCCCGCCCCTTCCGGGCTTTAGCCCCGCCCCTTACGGCTTTAGCCCCGCCCACTCCGCCCTTAGCCCCGCCCACCCCGCCCTTGGCCCCGCCCATTCCCCCTTTAGCCACGCCCATTCCGCCTTCAGCCACGGCCTTTCCCCCTTTAGCCCTGCCCATACACGATTCTGCCTCGCCCATTCCCCTTTTAGCCTCCCCCCTACGGCCCCTAGAGCCCCGGCAAGCCCCCCCCCTTAGCCCCGCCCCTTCCGGCTTTAGCCCCGCCCCTTCCGGCTTTAGCCCCGCCCACTCCGCCCTTAGCCCCGCCCACCCCGCCCTTGGCCCCGCCCATTTCCCCTTTAGCCACGCCCATTCCGCCTTCAGCCACGGCCTTTCCCCCTTTAGCCCTGCCCATACACGATTCTGCCTCGCCCATTCCCCTTTTAGCCTCCCCCCCTACGGCCCCTAGAGCCCCGGCAAGCCCCCCCCTTTAGCCCCGCCCCTTCCGGCTTTAGCTCCGCCCACTCCGGCTTTAGCCCCCGCCCACTCCGCCCTTAGCCCCCGCCCACCCCGCCCTTGGCCCCGCCCATTCCCACCTTTAGCCACGCCCATTCCGCCTTCAGCCACGGCCTTTCCCCCTTTAGCCCTGCCCATACACGATTCTGCCTCGCCCATTCCCCTTTTAGCCTCCCCCCCTACGGCCCCTAGAGCCCCGGCAAGCCTCCCCTTTAGCCCCGCCCCTTCCGGCTTTAGCCCCGCCCCTTCCGGCTTTAGCCCCGCCCACCCCGCCCTTGGCCCCGCCCATTCCCCCTTTAGCCACGCCCATTCCGCCTTCAGCCACGGCCTTTCCCCCTTTAGCCCTGCCCATACACGATTCTGCCTCGCCCATTCCCCTTTTAGCCTCCCCCCTACGGCCCCTAGAGCCCCGGCAAGCCCCCCTTTAGCCCCGCCCCTTCCGGCTTTAGCCCCGCCCACTCCGCCCTTAGCCCCGCCCACCGCGCCCTTGGCCCCGCCCATTTTCCCTTTAGCCACGCCCATTCCGCCTTCAGCCACGGCCTTTCCCCCTTTAGCCCTGCCCATACACGATTCTGCCTCGCCCATTCCCCTTTTAGCCTCCCCCCCTACGGCCCCTAGAGGCCCGGCAAGGCCCCCCCCTTTAGCCCCGCCCCTTCCGGCTTTAGCCCCGCCCACTCCGCCCTTAGCCCCGCCCACCCCGCCCTTGGCCCCGCCCACCCCCGCCCTTGGCCCCGCCCATTCCCCCTTTAGCCACGCCCATTCCGCCTTCAGCCACGGCCTTTCCCCCTTTAGCCCTGCCCATACACGATTCTGCCTCGCCCATTCCCCTTTTAGCCTCCCCCCTACGGCCCCTAGAGCCCCGGCAAGCCCCCCCCTTAGCCCCGCCCCTTCCGGCTTTAGCCCCGCCCCTTTCCGGCTTTAGCCCCGCCCACCCCGCCCTTAGCCCCGCCCACACCCGCCCTTGGCCCCGCCCATTTTCCCTTTAGCCACGCCCATTTCCGCCTTCAGCCACGGCCTTTCCCCCTTTAGCCCTGCCCATACACGATTCTGCCTCGCCCATTCCCCTTTTAGCCTCCCCCCTACGGGCCCTAGAGCCCCGGCAAGCCCCCCCCTTTAGCCCCGCCCCTTCCGGCTTTAGCCCCGCCCACTGCGCCCTTAGCCCCGCCCACCCCGCCCTTGGCCCCCGCCCATTCCCCCTTTAGCCACGCCCCATTCCGCCTTCAGCCACGGCCTTTCCCCCTTTAGCCCTGCCCATACACGATTCTGCCTCGCCCATTCCCCTTTTAGCCTCCCCCCTACGGCCCCTAGAGCCTCGGCAAGCCCCCCCCCCTTTGGCCCCGCCCCTTCCGGCTTTCGCCCCGCCCACTCCGGCTTTAGCCCCGCCCCACTCCGCCCTTAGCCCCGCCCACCCCGCCCTTGGCCCCGCCCATCTCCCCCTTTAGCCACGCCCATTCCGCCTTCAGCCACGGCCTTTCCCCCTTTAGCCCTGCCCATACACGATTCTGCCTCGCCCATTCCCCTTTTAGTTTCCCCCCTACGGCCCCTAGAGCCCCGGCAAGCCCCCCCCCCTTAGCCCCGCCCCTTCCGGCTTTAGCCCCGCCCACCTCCGCCATTAGCCCCGCCCACCCCGCCCTTGGCCCCGCCCATTTTCCCTTTAGCCACGCCCATTCCGCCTTCAGCCACGGCCTTTCCCCCTTTAGCCCTGCCCATACACGATTCTGCCTCGCCCATTCCCCCTTTTAGCCTCCCCCCTACGGCCCCTAGAGCCCCGGCAAGCCCCCCCCTTTAAGCCCCGCCCCTTCCGGCTTTAGCCCCGCCCACTCCGCCCTTGGCCCCGCCCACCCCGCCCTTGGCCCCGCCCATTCCCCCTTTAGCCACGCCCATTCCGCCTTCAGCCACGGCCTTTCCCCCTTTAGCCCTGCCCATACACGATTCTGCCTCGCCCATTCCCTTTCAGCCTCCCCCCTACGGCCCCTAGAGCCCCGGCAAGCCCCCCCCCCTTTAGCCCCCGCCCCTTCCGGCTTTAGCCCCGCCCACCCCGCCCTTGGCCCCGCCCATTCCCCCTTTAGCCACGCCCATTCCGCCTTCAGCCACGGCCTTTCCCCCTTTAGCCCTGCCCATACACCATTCTGCCTCGCCCATTCCCCTTTTAGCCTCCCCCCTACGGCCCCTAGAGCCCCGGCAAGCCCCCCCCCTTTAAGCCCCGCCCCTTCCGCCTTTAGCCCCGCCCACTCCGCCTTTAGCCCCCGCCCACCCCGCCCTTGGCCCCGCCCATTCCCCCTTTAGCCACGCCCATTCCGCCTTCAGCCACGGCCTTTCCCCCTTTAGCCCTGCCCATACACGATTCTGCCTCGCCCATTCCCCTTTTAGCCTCCCCCCTACGGCCCCTAGAGCCCCGGCAAGCCCCCCCCCTTAGCCCCGCCCCTTCCGGCTTTAGCCCCGCCCCCTTCCGGCTTTAGCTCCGCCCCTTCCGGCTTTAGCCCCGCCCACCCCGCCCCTTGGCCCCGCCCATTCCCCCTTTAGCCACGCCCATTCCGCCTTCAGCCACGGCCTTTCCCCCTTTTAGCCCTGCCCATACAGGATTCTGCCTCGCCCATTCCCCTTTTAGCCTCTCCCCTACGGCCCCTAGAGCCCCCGGCAAGCCCCCCCCCTTAGCCCCGCCCCTTCCGGCTTTAGCCCCGCCCCCTTCCGGCTTTAGCCCCGCCCACTCCGCCCTTAGCCCCGCCCACCCCCGCCCTTGGCCCCGCCCATTCCCCCTTTAGCCACGCCCATTCCGCCTTCAGCCACGGCCTTTCCCCCTTTAGCCCTGCCCATACACGATTCTGCCTCGCCCATTCCCCTTTTAGCCTCCCCCCTACGGCCCCTAGAGCCCCGGCAAGCCCCACCCCCTTTAGCCCCCGCCCCTTCCGGCTTTAGCCCCGCCCCTTCCGGCTTTAGCCCCGCCCACTCCGCCCTTTAGCCCCGCCCACCCCCGCCCATTCCCCCTTTAGCCACGCCCATCTCCGCCTTCAGCCACGGCCTTTCCCCCTTTAGCCCTGCCCATACACGATTCTGCCTCGCCCATTCCCCTTTCAGCCTCCCCCCTACGGCCCCTACAGCCCCGGCAAGCCCCCCCCCTTTAGCCCCGCCCCTTCCGGCTTTAGCCCCGCCCACCCCGCCCTTGGCCCCCGCCCATTCCCCCTTTAGCCACGCCCATTCCGCCTTCAGCCACGGCCTTTCCCCCTTTAGCCCTGCCCATACACGATTCTGCCTCGCCCATTCCCCTTTTAGCCTCCCCCCTACGGCCCCTAGAGCCCCCGGCAAGCCCCCCCCCTTTAGCCCGCCCCTTCCGGCTTTAGCCCCGCCCACTCCGCCTTTAGCCCCGCCCACCGCGCTTTTGGCCCCGCCCATTTTCCCTTTAGCCACGCCCATTCCGCCTTCAGCCACGGCCTTTCCCCCTTTAGCCCTGCCCATACACGATTCTGCCTCGCCCATTCCCCTTTTAGCCTCTCCCCTACGGCCCCTAGAGCCCCGGCAAGCCCCCCCCCTTAGCCCCGCCCCCTTCCGGCTTTAGCCCCGCCCCTTCCGGCTTTAGCCCCCGCCCACTCCGCCCTTAGCCCCGCCCACCCCGCCCTTGGCCCCGCCCCATTCCCCCTTTAGCCACGCCCATTCCGCCTTCAGCCACGGCCTTTCCCCCTTTAGCCCTGCCCATACACGATTCTGCCTCGCCCATTCCCCTTTTAGCCTCCCCCCTACGGCCCCTAGAGCCCCGGCAAGCCCCACCCCCTTTAGCCCCGCCCCTTCCGGCTTTAGCCCCCGCCCCTTCCGGCTTTAGCCCCGCCCACTCCGCCCTTAGCCCCGCCCACCCCGCCCATTCCCCCTTTAGCCACGCCCATTCCGCCTTCAGCCACGGCCTTTCCCCCTTTAGCCCTGCCCATACAGGATTCTGCCTCGCCCATTCCCCTTTTAGCCTCTCCCCTACGGCCCCTAGAGCCCCGGCAAGCCCCCCCCTTTAGCCCCGCCCCTTCCGGCTTTAGCCCCGCCCACTCCGCCCTTAGCCCCGCCCACCCCGCCCTTGGCCCCGCCCATTCCCCCTTTAGCCACGCCCATTCCGCCTTCAGCCACGGCCTTTCCCCCTTTAGCCCTGCCCATACACGATTCTGCCTCGCCCATTCCCCTTTTAGCCTCCCCCCTACGGCCCCTAGAGCCCCGGCAAGCCCCCCCCTTTAGCCCCGCCCCTTCCGGCTTTAGCCCCGCCCTTCCGGCTTTAGCCCCGCCCAATCCGCCCTTAGCCCCGCCCACCCCGCCCTTGGCCCCGCCCATTCCCCCTTGAGCCACGCCCATCCCGCCTTCAGCCACGGCCTTTCCCCCTTTAGCCCTGCCCATACACGATTCTGCCTCGCCATTCCCCTTTTAGCCTCCCCCCTACGGCCCCTAGAGCCCCGGCAAGCCCCCCCCCTCTTTAGCCCCCGCCCCTTCCGGCTTTAGCCCCGCCCCTTCCGGCTTTAGCCCCGCCCACTCCGCCCTTAGCCCCGCCCACCCCGCCCATTCCCCCTTTAGCCACGCCCATTCCGCCTTCAGCCACGGCCTTTCCCCCTTTAGCCCTGCCCATACACGATTCTGCCTCGCCCATTCCCCTTTGAGCCTCCCCCCTATGGCCCCTAGAGCCCCGGCAAGCCCCCCCCTTTAGCCCCGCCCCTTCCGGCTTTAGCCCCGCCCCTTCCGGCTTTAGCCCCGCCCACTCCGCCCTTAGCCCCGCCCCACCCCGCCCTTGGCCCCGCCCATTCCCCCCTTTAGCCACGCCCATTCCGCCTTCAGCCACGGCCTTTCCCCCTTTAGCCCTGCCCATACACCATTCTGCCTCGCCCATTCCCCTTTTAGCCTCCCCCCTACGGCCCCTAGAGCCCCGGCAAGCCCCTCCTTTAGCCCCGCCCCTTCCGGATTTAGCCCCGCCCACTCCGCCCTTGGCCCCGCCCCACCCCGCCCTTGGCCCCGCCCATTCCCCCTTTAGCCACGCCCATTCCGCCTTCAGCCACGGCCTTTCCCCCTTTAGCCCTGCCCATACACGATTCTGCCTTGCCCATTCCCCTTTTAGCCTCCCCCCTACGGCCCCTAGAGCCCCGGCAAGCCCCCCCCCCTTTAGCCCCGCCCCTTCCGGCTTTCGCCCCGCCCACTCCGGCTTTAGCCCCGCCCACTCCGCCCTTAGCCCCGCCCACTCCGCCCTTGGCCCCGCCCATCTCCCCCTTTAGCCACGCCCATTCCGCCTTCAGCCACGGCCTTTCCCCCTTTAGCCCTGCCCATACACGATTCTGCCTCGCCCATTCCCCTTTTAGCCTCCCCCCTACGGCCCCTAGAGCCCCGGCAAGGCCCCCCCCCTTTAGCCCCGCCCTTTCCGGCTTTCGCCCCGCCCCTTCCGGATTTAGCCCCGCCCACTCCGCCCTTAGCCCCCGCCCACCCCGCCCTTGGCCCCGCCCATTTTCCCTTTAGCCACGCCCATTCCGCCTTCAGCCACGGCCTTTCCCCCTTTAGCCCTGCCTATACACAATTCTGCCTCGCCCATTCCCCTTTTAGCCTCCCCCCTACGGCCCCTAGAGCCCCGGCAAGCCCCCCCTTTAGCCCCCGCCCCTTCCGGCTTTAGCCCCGCCCCTTCCGGCTTTAGCCCCCGCCCACCCCCGCCCTTGGCCCCGCCCATTCCCCCTTTAGCCACGCCCATTCCGCCTTCAGCCACGGCCTTTCCCCCTTTAGCCCTGCCCATACACGATTCTGCCTCGCCCATTCCCCTTTTAGCCTCCCCCCTACGGCCCCTAGAGCCCCGGCAAGCCCCCCCCCTTTAGCCCCGCCCCTTCCGTCTTTAGCCCCGCCCACTCCGCCCTTAGCCCCGCCCACCCCGCCCTTGGCCCCGCCCATTCCCCCTTTAGCCACGCCCATTCCGCCTTCAGCCACGGCCTTTCCCCCTTTAGCCCTGCCCATACACGATTCTGCCTCGCCCATTCCCCTTTTAGCCTCCCCCCTACGGCCCCTAGAGCCCCGGCAAGCCCCCCCCCTTTAGCCCCGCCCCTTCCGGCTTTCGCCCCCGCCCCTTCCGGCTTTAGCCCCGCCCACTCCGCCCTTAGCCCCGCCCACCCCGCCCTTGGCCCCGCCCATTCCCCCTTTAGCCACGCCCATTCCGCCTTCAGCCACGGCCTTTCCCCCTTTAGCCCTGCCCATACACGATTCTGCCTCGCCCATTCCCCTTTTAGCCTCCCCCCTACGGCCCCTAGAGCCCCGGCAAGCCTCCCCCTTTAGCCCCGCCCCTTCCTGCTTTAGCCCCGCCCCTTCCGGCTTTAGCCCCGCCCACTCCGCCCTTAGCCCCCGCCCACCCCGCCCTTGGCCCCGCCCATTCCCCCTTTAGCCACGCCCATTCCGCCTTCAGCCACGGCCTTTCCCCCTTTAGCCCTGCCCATACACGATTCTGCCTTGCCCATTCCCCTTTTAGCCTCCCCCCTACGGCCCCTAGAGCCCCGGCAAGCCCCCCCCTTTAGCCCCGCCTTTTCCGGCTTTAGCCCCGCCCCTTCCGGCTTTAGCCCCGCCCACTCCGCCCTTAGCCCCGCCCACCCCGCCCTTGGCCCCGCCCATTCCCCCTTTAGCCACGCCCATTCCGCCTTCAGCCACGGCCTTTCCCCCTTTAGCCCTGCCCATACACCATTCTGCCTCGCCCATTCCCCTTTTAGCCTCCCCCCTACGGCCCCGAGAGCCCCGGCAAGCTTCCCCCGCTTTTAGCCCCGCCCCTTCCGGCTTTAGCCCCGCCCACTCCGGCTTTAGCCCCGCCCACTCCGCCCTTAGCCCCGCCCACCCCCGCCCTTGGCCCCGCCCATTCCCCCTTTAGCCACGCCCATTCCGCCTTCAGCCACGGCCTTTCCCCCTTTAGCCCTGTCCATACACGATTCTGCCTCGCCCATTCCCCTTTTAGCCTCCCCCCTACGGCCCCTAGAGCCCCGGCAAGCCCCCCCCTTTAGCCCGGCCCCTTCCGGCTTTAGCCCCGCCCCACTCCGCCCTTAGCCCCGCCCACCTCCCGCCCTTAGCCCCGCCCACCCTGCCCTTGGCCCCGCCCATTCCCCCTTTAGCCACGCCCATTACGCCTTCAGCCACGGCCTTTCCCCCTTTAGCCCTGCCCATACACCATTCTGCCTCGCCCATTCCCCTTTTAGCCTCCCCCCTACGGCCCGTAGAGCCCCGGCAAGCCCCCCCCTTTAGCCCCGCCTTTCCCGGCTTTAGCTCCGCCCCTTCCGGCTTTAGCCCCGCCCCTTCCGGCTTTAGCCCCGCCCACCCCGCCCTTGGCCCCGCCCATTCCCCCTTTAGCCACGCCCATTCCGCCTTCAGCCACGGCCTTTCCCCCTTTAGCCCTGCCCATACACGATTCTGCCTCGCCCATTCCCCTTTTAGCCTCTCCCCTACGGCCCCTAGAGCCCCGGCAAGCCCCCCCCCCCCTTAGCCCCGCCCCTTCCGGCTTTAGCCCCGCCCCTTCCGGCTTTAGCCCCGCCCCACTCCGCCCCTTAGCCCCGCCCACCCCGCCCTTGGCCCCGCCCATTCCCCCTTTAGCCACGCCCATTCCGCCTTCAGCCACGGCCTTTCCCCCTTTAGCCCTGCCCATACACGATTCTGCCTCACCCCATTCCCCTTTTAGCCTCCCCCCTACGGCCCCTAGAGCCCCGGCAAGCCCCCCCCCCTTTAGCCCCGCCCTTCCGGCTTTAGCCCCGCCCCTTCCGGCTTTAGCCCCCGCCCACTCCGCCCTTAGCCCCGCCCACCCCGCCCATTCCCCCTTTAGCCACGCCCATTCCGCCTTCAGCCACGGCCTTTCCCCATTTAGCCCTGCCCATACACGATTCTGCCTCGCCCATTCCCCCTTTGAGCCTCCCCCCTACGGCCCCTAGAGCCCCCGGCAAGCCCCCCCCCCTTTAGCCCCGCCCCTTCCGGCTTTAGCCTCGCCCCCTTCCGGCTTTAGCCCCGCCCACTCCGCCCCTTAGCCCCGCCCCACCCCGCCCTTGGCCCCCGCCCATTCCCCCTTAGGCACGCCCATTCCGCCTTCAGCCACGGCCTTTCCCCCTTTAGCCCTGCCCATACACCATTCTGCCTCGCCCATTCCCCTTTTAGCCTCCCCCCTACGGCCCCGAGAGCCCCGGCAAGCTTCCCCCGCTTTTAGCCCCGCCCCTTCCGGCTTTAGCCCCGCCCCTTCCGGCTTTAGCCCCGCCCACCCCGCCCTTAGCCCCGCCCGCCCCGCCCTTGGCCCCGCCCACCCCCGCCCTTGGCCCCGCCCATTCCCCCTTTAGCCACGCCCATTCCGCCTTCAGCCACGGCCTTTCCCCCTTTAGCCCTGCCCATACACGATTCTGCCTCGCCCATTCCCCTTTTAGCCTCCCCCCTACGGCCCCTAGAGCCCCGGCAAGCCCCCCCCTTTAGCCCCGCCCCTTCCGGCTTTAGCCCCGCCCACTCCGGCTTTAGCCCCGCCCACTCCGCCCTTAGCCCCGCCCACCCCGCCCTTGGCCCCGCCCATTCCCCCTTTAGCCACGCCCATTCCGCCTTCAGCCACGGCCTTTCCCCCTTTAGCCCTGCCCATACACGATTCTGCCTCGCCCATTCCCCTTTTAGCCTCCCCCCTACGGCCCCTAGAGCCCCGGCAAGCCCCCCCCTTTAGCCCCGCCCCTTCCGGCTTTAGCCCCGCCCACTCCGCCCTTAGCCCCGCCCACCCCGCCCTTGGCCCCGCCCATTCCCCCTTTAGCCACGCCCATTCCGCCTTCAGCCACGGCCTTTCCCCCTTTAGCCCTGCCCATACACGATTCTGCCTCGCCCATTCCCCTTTTAGCCTCCCCCCTACGGCCCCTAGAGCCCCGGCAAGCCCCCCCCTTTAGCCCCGCCCCTTCCGCCTTTAGCCCCGCCCACTCCGCCCTTAGCCCCGCCCACCCCGCCCTTGGCCCCGCCCATTCCCCCTTTAGCCACGCCCATTCCGCCTTCAGCCACGGCCTTTCCCCCTTTAGCCCTGCCCATAGATGATTCTGCCTCGCCCATTCCCCTTTTAGCCTCCCCCCTACGGCCCCTAGAGCCCCGGCAAGCCCCCCCCTTTAGCCCCGCCCCTTCCGGCTTTCGCCCCGCCCCTTCCGGCTTTAGCCCCGCCCACTCCGCCCTTAGCCCCGCCCACCCCGCCCTTGGCCCCGCCCATTCCCCCTTTAGCCACGCCCATTCCGCCTTCAGCCACGGCCTTTCCCCCTTTAGCCCTGCCCATACACCATTCTGCCTCGCCCATTCCCCTTTTAGCCTCCCCCCTACGGCCCCTAGAGCCCCGGCAAGCCCCCCCCTTAAGCCCCGCCCCTTCCGGCTTTAGCCCCGCCCCTTCCGGCTTTAGCCCCGCCCACTCCGCCCTTAGCCCCGCCCACCCCGCCCTTGGCCCCGCCCATTTTCCCTTTAGCCACGCCCATTCCGCCTTCAGCCACGGCCTTTCCCCCTTTAGCCCTGCCCATACACGATTCTGCCTCGCCCATTCCCCTTTTAGCCTCCCCCCTACGGCCCCTAGAGCCCCGGCAAGCCCCCCCCTTTAGCCCCGCCCCTTCCGGCTTTAGCCCCGCCCACTCCGCCCTTAGCCCCGCCCACCTCGCCCTTGGCCCCGCCCATTCCCCTTTAGCCACGCCCATTCCGCCTTCAGCCACGGCCTTTCCCCCTTGAGCCCTGCCCATACACGATTCTGCCTCGCCCATTCCCCTTTTAGCCTCCCCCCTACGGCCCCTAGAGCCCCGGCAAGCCCCCCCCTTTAGCCCCGCCCCTTCCGGCTTTAGCCCCGCCCACTCCGCCCTTAGCCCCGCCCACCCCGCCCTTGGCCCCGCCCATTCCCCCTTTAGCCACGCCCATTCCGCCTTCAGCCACGGCCTTTCCCCCTTTAGCCCTGCCCATACACGATTCTGCCTCGCCCATTCCCCTTTTAGCCTCCCCCCTACGGCCCCTAGAGCCCCGGCAAGCCCCCCCCTTTAGCCCCGCCCCTTCCGGCTTTAGCCCCGCCCCTTCCGGCTTTAGCCCCGCCCACTCCGCCCTTAGCCCCGCCCACCCCGCCCTTGGCCCCGCCCACCGCGCCCTTGGCCCCGCCCCTTCCCCCTTTAGCCACGCCCATTCCGCCTTCAGCCACGGCCTTTCCCCCTTGAGCCCTGCCCATACACGATTCTGCCTCGCCCATTCCCCTTTTAGCCTCCCCCCTACGGCCCCTCGAGCCCCGGCAAGCCCCCCCTTTAGCCCCGCCCCTTCCGGCTTTAGCCCCGCCCCTTCCGCTTTTAGCCCCGCCCTCTCCGCCCTTAGCCCCGCCCACCCCGCCCTTGGCCCCGCCCATTCCCCCTTTAGCCACGCCCATTCCGCCTTCAGCCACGGCCTTTCCCCCTTTAGCCCTGCCCATACACGATTCTGCCTCGCCCATTCCCCTTTTAGCCTCCCCCCTACGGCCCGTAGAGCCCCGGCAAGCCCCCCCCCTTTAGCCCCGCCCCTTCCGGCTTTAGCCCCGCCCACTCCGCCCTTAGCCCCGCCCACCCCGCCCTTGGCCCCGCCCATTCCCCCTTTAGCCACGCCCATTCCGCCTTCAGCCACGGCCTTTCCCCCTTTAGCCCTGCCCATACACGATTCTGCCTTGCCCATTCCCCTTTTAGCCTCCCCCCTACGGCCCCTAGAGCCCCGGCAAGCCCCCCCCCTTTAGCCCCGCCCCTTCCGGCTTTCGCCCCGCGCACTCCGGCTTTAGCCCCGCCCACTCCGCCCTTAGCCCCGCCCACCCCGCCCTTGGCCCCGCCCATTCCCCCTTTAGCCACGCCCATTCCGCCTTCAGCCACGGCCTTTCCCCCTTTAGCCCTGCCCATACACGATTCTGCCTCGCCCATTCCCCTTTTAGCCTCCCCCCTACGGCCCCTAGAGCCCCGGCAAGCCCCCCCCCTTTAGCCCCGCCCCTTCCGGCTTTAGCCCTGCCCCTTCCGGCTTTAGCCCCGCCCACTCCGCCCTTAGCCCCGCCCACCCCGCCCTTGGCCCCGCCCATTTTCCCTTTAGCCACGCCCATTCCGCCTTCAGCCACGGCCTTTCCCCCTTTAGCCCTGCCTATACACGATTCTGCCTCGCCCATTCCCCTTTTAGCCTCCCCCCTACGGCCCCTAGAGCCCCGGCAAGCCCCCCCCCCTTTAGCCCCGCCCCTTCCGGCTTTAGCCCCGCCCCTTCCGGCTTTAGCCCCGCCCACCCCGCCCTTGGCCCCGCCCATTCCCCCTTTAGCCACGCCCATTCCGCCTTCAGCCACGGCCTTTCCCCCTTTAGCCCTGCCCATACACGATTCTGCCTCGCCCATTCCCCTTTTAGCCTCCCCCCTACGGCCCCTAGAGCCCCGGCAAGCCCCCCCCTTTAGCCCCGCCCCTTCCGGCTTTAGCCCCGCCCCTTCCGGCTTTAGCCCCGCCCACTCCGCCCTTGGCCCCGCCCACCTCGCCCTTGGCCCCGCCCATTCCCCCTTTAGCCACGCCCATTCCGCCTTCAGCCACGGCCTTTCCCTCTTTAGCCCTGCCCATACACGATTCTGCCTCGCCCATTCCCCTTTTAGCCTCCCCCCTACGGCCCCTAGAGCCCCGGCAACCCCCCCCTTTAGCCCCCCCCTTCCGGCTTTAGCCCCGCCCCTTCCGGCTTTAGCCCCGCCCACTCCGCCCTTAGCCCCGCCCACCCCGCCCTTGGCCCCGCCCATTCCCCCTTTAGCCACGCCCATTCCGCCTTCAGCCACGGCCTTTCCCCATTTAGCCCTGCCCATACACGATTCTGCCTCGCCCATTCCCCTTTTAGCCTCCCCCCTACGGCCCCTAGAGCCCCGGCAAGCCCCCCCCTTTAGCCCCGCCCCTTCCGGCTTTAGCCCCGCCCCTTCCGCCCTTAGCCCCGCCCACTCCGCCCTTAGCCCCGCCCACCCCGCCCTTGGCCCCGCCCACCCCGCCCTTGGCCCCGCCCATTCCCCCTTTAGCCACGCCCATTCCGCCTTCAGCCACGGCCTTTCCCCCTTTAGCCCTGCCCATACACGATTCTGCCTCGCCCATTCCCCTTTTAGCCTCCCCCCTACGGCCCCTAGAGCCCCGGCAAGCCCCCCCCCTTTAGCCCCGCCCCTTCCGGCTTTAGCCCCGCCCCTTCCGGCTTTAGCCCCGCCCACTCCGCCCTTGGCCCCGCCCACCCCGCCCTTGGCCCCGCCCATTCCCCCTTTAGCCACGCCCATTCCGCCTTTAGCCACGGCCTTTCCCCCTTTAGCCCTGCCCATACACGATTCTGCCTCGCCCATTCCCCTTTTAGCCTCCCCCCCTACGGCCCCTAGAGCCCCGGCAAGCCCCCCCCTTTAGCCCCGCCCCTTCCGGCTTTAGCCCCGCCCACTCCGCCCTTAGCCCCGCCCACCCCGCCCTTGGCCCCGCCCATTCCCCCTTTAGCCACGCCCATTCCGCCTTCAGCCACGGCCTTTCCCCCTTTAGCCCTGCCCATACACGATTCTGCCTCGCCCATTCCCCTTTTAGCCTCCCCCCTACGGCCCCTAGAGCCCCGGCAAGGCCCCCCCCTTTAGCCCCGCCCTTTCCGGCTTTCGCCCCGCCCCTTCCGCCCTTAGCCCCGCCCACCCCGCCCTTAGCCCCGCCCACCCCGCCCTTGGCCCCGCCCATTTTCCCTTTAGCCACGCCCATTCCGCCTTCAGCCACGGCCTTTCCCCCTTTAGCCCTGCCTATACACGATTCTGCCTCGCCCATTCCCCTTTTAGCCTCCCCCCTACGGCCCCTAGAGCCCCGGCAAGCCCCCCCTTTAGCCCCGCCCCTTCCGGCTTTAGCCCCGCCCCTTCCGGCTTTAGCCCCGCCCACCCCGCCCTTGGCCCCGCCCATTCCCCCTTTAGCCACGCCCATTCCGCCTTCAGCCACGGCCTTTCCCCCTTTAGCCCTGCCCATACACGATTCTGCCTCGCCCATTCCCCTTTTAGCCTCCCCCCTACGGCCCCTAGAGCCCCGGCAAGCCCCCCCCCTTTAGCCCCGCCCCTTCCGTCTTTAGCCCCGCCCACTCCGCCCTTAGCCCCCGCCCACCCCGCCCTTGGCCCCGCCCATTCCCCCTTTAGCCACGCCCATTCCGCCTTCAGCCACGGCCTTTCCCCCTTTAGCCCTGCCCATACACGATTCTGCCTCGCCCATTCCCCTTTTAGCCTCCCCCCTACGGCCCCTAGAGCCCCGGCAAGCCCCCCCCCTTTAGCCCCGCCCCTTCCGGCTTTCGCCCCGCCCCTTCCGTCTTTAGCCCCGCCCACTCCGCCCTTAGCCCCGCCCACCCCGCCCTTGGCCCCGCCCATTCCCCCTTTAGCCACGCCCATTCCGCCTTCAGCCACGGCCTTTCCCCCTTTAGCCCTGCCCATACACCATTCTGCCTCGCCCATTCCCCTTTTAGCCTCCCCCCTACGGCCCCTAGAGCCCCGGCAAGCCCCCCCCTTTAGCCCCGCCCCTTCCGGCTTTAGCCCCGCCCCTTCCGGCTTTAGCCCCGCCCACTCCGCCCTTAGCCCCGCCCACCCCGCCCTTGGCCCCGCCCATTCCCCCTTTAGCCACGCCCATTCCGCCTTCAGCCACGGCCTTTCCCCCTTTAGCCCTGCCCATACACGATTCTGCCTTGCCCATTCCCCTTTTAGCCTCCCCCCTACGGCCCCTAGAGCCCCGGCAAGCCCCCCCCCTTTAGCCCCGCCCCTTCCTGCTTTAGCCCCGCCCCTTCCGGCTTTAGCCCCGCCCACTCCGCCCTTAGCCCCGCCCACCCCGCCCTTGGCCCCGCCCATTCCCCCTTTAGCCACGCCCATTCCGCCTTCAGCCACGGCCTTTCCCCCTTTAGCCCTGCCCATACACGATTCTGCCTCGCCCATTCCCCTTTTAGCCTCCCCCCTACGGCCCCTAGAGCCCCGGCAAGCCCCCCCCTTTAGCCCCGCCCCTTCCGGCTTTAGCCCCGCCCCTTCCTGCTTTAGCCCCGCCCACTCCGCCCTTAGCCCCGCCCACCCCGCCCTTGGCCCCGCCCATTTTCCCTTTAGCCACGCCCATTCCGCCTTCAGCCACGGCCTTTCCCCCTTTAGCCCTGCCCATACACGATTCTGCCTCGCCCATTCCCCTTTTAGCCTCCCCCCTACGGCCCCTAGAGCCCCGGCAAGCCCCCCCCCTTTAGCCCCGCCCCTTCCGTCTTTAGCCCCGCCCACTCCGCCCTTAGCCCCGCCCACCCCGCCCTTGGCCCCGCCCATTCCCCCTTTAGCCACGCCCATTCCGCCTTCAGCCACGGCCTTTCCCCCTTTAGCCTTGCCCATACACGATTCTGCCTCGCCCATTCCCCTTTTAGCCTCCCCCCTACGGCCCCTAGAGCCCCGGCAAGCCCCCCCCTTTAGCCCCGCCCCTTCCGGCTTTAGCCCCGCCCACTCCGCCCTTAGCCCCGCCCACCCCGCCCTTGGCCCCGCCCATTCCCCCTTTAGCCACGCCCATTCCGCCTTCAGCCACGGCCTTTCCCCCTTTAGCCCTGCCCATACACGATTCTGCCTTGCCCATTCCCCTTTTAGCCTCCCCCCTACGGCCCCTAGAGCCCCGGCAAGCCCCCCCCTTTAGCCCCGCCCCTTCCGGCTTTCGCCCCGCCCACTCCGGCTTTAGCCCCGCCCACTCCGCCCTTAGCCCCGCCCACCCCGCCCTTGGCCCCGCCCATTCCCCCTTTAGCCACGCCCATTCCGCCTTCAGCCACGGCCTTTCCCCCTTTAGCCCGGCCCATACACGATTCTGCCTCGCCCATTCCCCTTTTAGCCTCCCCCCTACGGCCCCTAGAGCCCCGGCAAGCCTCCCCCTTTAGCCCCGCCCCTTCCGGCTTTAGCCCCGCCCACTCCGCCCTTAGCCCCGCCCACCCCGCCCTTGGCCCCGCCCATTCCCCCTTTAGCCACGCCCATTCCGCCTTCAGCCACGGCCTTTCCCCCTTTAGCCCTGCCCATACACGATTCTGCCTCGCCCATTCCCCTTTTAGCCTCCCCCCTACGGCCCCTAGAGCCCCGGCAAGGCCCCCCCCTTTAGCCCCGCCCCTTCCGGCTTTAGCCCCGCCCACTCCGCCCTTAGCCCCGCCCACTCCGCCCTTGGCCCCGCCCATTCCCCCTTTAGCCACGCCCATTCCGCCTTCAGCCACGGCCTTTCCCCCTTTAGCCCTGCCCATACACGATTCTGCCTCGCCCATTCCCCTTTTAGCCTCCCCCCTACGGCCCCTAGAGCCCCGGCAAGCCCCCCCCCTTTAGCCCCGCCCCTTCCGTCTTTAGCCCCGCCCACTCCGCCCTTAGCCCCGCCCACCCCGCCCTTGGCCCCGCCCATTCCCCCTTTAGCCACGCCCATTCCGCCTTCAGCCACGGCCTTTCCCCCTTTAGCCCTGCCCATACACGATTCTGCCTCGCCCATTCCCCTTTTAGCCTCCCCCCTACGGCCCCTAGAGCCCCGGCAAGCCCCCCCCCTTTAGCCCCGCCCCTTCCGGCTTTCGCCCCGCCCACTCCGGCTTTAGCCCCGCCCACTCCGCCCTTAGCCCCGCCCACCCCGCCCTTGGCCCCGCCCATTCCCCCTTTAGCCACGCCCATTCCGCCTTCAGCCACGGCCTTTCCCCCTTTAGCCCTGCCCATACACGATTCTGCCTCGCCCATTCCCCTTTTAGCCTCCCCCCTACGGCCCCTAGAGCCCCGGCAAGCCCCCCCCCTTTAGCCCCGCCCCTTCCGGCTTTAGCCCCGCCCCTTCCGGCTTTAGCCCCGCCCACTCCGCCCTTAGCCCCGCCCACCCCGCCCTTGGCCCCGCCCACCCAGCCCTTGGCCCCGCCCATTCCCCCTTTAGCCACGCCCATTCCGCCTTCAGCCACGGCCTTTCCCCCTTTAGCCCTGCCCATACACGATTCTGCCTCGCCCATTCCCCTTTTAGCCTCCCCCCCTACGGCCCCTAGAGCCCCGGCAAGCCCCCCCCCTTTAGCCCCGCCCCTTCCTGCTTAGCCCCGCCCCTTCCGGCTTTAGCCCCGCCCACTCCGCCCTTAGCCCCGCCCACCCCGCCCTTGGCCCCGCCCATTCCCCCTTTAGCCACGCCCATTCCGCCTTCAGCCACGGCCTTTCCCCCTTTAGCCCTGCCCATACACGATTCTGCCTCGCCCATTCCCCTTTTAGCCTCCCCCCTACGGCCCCTAGAGCCCCGGCAAGCCCCCCCCTTTAGCCCCGCCCCTTCCGGCTTTAGCCCCGCCCCTTCCTGCTTTAGCCCCGCCCACTCCGCCCTTAGCCCCGCCCACCCCGCCCTTGGCCCCGCCCATTTTCCCTTTAGCCACGCCCATTCCGCCTTCAGCCACGGCCTTTCCCCCTTTAGCCCTGCCCATACACGATTCTGCCTCGCCCATTCCCCTTTTAGCCTCCCCCCTACGGCCCCTAGAGCCCCGGCAAGCCCCCCCCCTTTAGCCCCGCCCCTTCCGGCTTTAGCCCCGCCCACTCCGCCCTTAGCCCCGCCCACCCCGCCCTTGGCCCCGCCCATTCCCCCTTTAGCCACGCCCATTCCGCCTTCAGCCACGGCCTTTCCCCCTTTAGCCCTGCCCATACACGATTCTGCCTCGCCCATTCCCCTTTTAGCCTCCCCCCTACGGCCCCTAGAGCCCCGGCAAGCCCCCCCCTTTAGCCCCGCCCCTTCCGGCTTTAGCCCCGCCCACTCCGGCTTTAGCCCCGCCCACTCCGCCCTTAGCCCCGCCCACCCCGCCCTTGGCCCCGCCCATTCCCCCTTTAGCCACGCCCATTCCGCCTTCAGCCACGGCCTTTCCCCCTTTAGCCCTGCCCATACACGATTCTGCCTCGCCCATTCCCCTTTTAGCCTCCCCCCTACGGCCCCTAGAGCCCCGGCAAGCCCCCCCCTTTAGCCCCGCCCCTTCCGGCTTTAGCCCCGCCCACTCCGCCCTTAGCCCCGCCCACCCCGCCCTTGGCCCCGCCCATTCCCCCTTTAGCCACGCCCATTCCGCCTTCAGCCACGGCCTTTCCCCCTTTAGCCCTGCCCATACACGATTCTGCCTCGCCCATTCCCCTTTTAGCCTCCCCCCTACGGCCCCTAGAGCCCCGGCAAGCCCCCCCCTTTAGCCCCGCCCCTTCCGGCTTTAGCCCCGCCCACTCCGCCCTTAGCCCCGCCCACCCCGCCCTTGGCCCCGCCCATTCCCCCTTTAGCCACGCCCATTCCGCCTTCAGCCACGGCCTTTCCCCCTTTAGCCCTGCCCATAGATGATTCTGCCTCGCCCATTCCCCTTTTAGCCTCCCCCCTACGGCCCCTAGAGCCCCGGCAAGCCCCCCCCTTTAGCCCCGCCCCTTCCGGCTTTCGCCCCGCCCCTTCCGGCTTTAGCCCCGCCCACTCCGCCCTTAGCCCCGCCCACCCCGCCCTTGGCCCCGCCCATTCCCCCTTTAGCCACGCCCATTCCGCCTTCAGCCACGGCCTTTCCCCCTTTAGCCCTGCCCATACACCATTCTGCCTCGCCCATTCCCCTTTTAGCCTCCCCCCTACGGCCCCTAGAGCCCCGGCAAGCCCCCCCCTTAAGCCCCGCCCCTTCCGGCTTTAGCCCCGCCCCTTCCGGCTTTAGCCCCGCCCACTCCGCCCTTAGCCCCGCCCACCCCGCCCTTGGCCCCGCCCATTTTCCCTTTAGCCACGCCCATTCCGCCTTCAGCCACGGCCTTTCCCCCTTTAGCCCTGCCCATACACGATTCTGCCTCGCCCATTCCCCTTTTAGCCTCCCCCCTACGGCCCCTAGAGCCCCGGCAAGCCCCCCCCTTTAGCCCCGCCCCTTCCGGCTTTAGCCCCGCCCACTCCGCCCTTAGCCCCGCCCACCTCGCCCTTGGCCCCGCCCATTCCCCTTTAGCCACGCCCATTCCGCCTTCAGCCACGGCCTTTCCCCCTTGAGCCCTGCCCATACACGATTCTGCCTCGCCCATTCCCCTTTTAGCCTCCCCCCTACGGCCCCTAGAGCCCCGGCAAGCCCCCCCCTTTAGCCCCGCCCCTTCCGGCTTTAGCCCCGCCCACTCCGCCCTTAGCCCCGCCCACCCCGCCCTTGGCCCCGCCCATTCCCCCTTTAGCCACGCCCATTCCGCCTTCAGCCACGGCCTTTCCCCCTTTAGCCCTGCCCATACACGATTCTGCCTCGCCCATTCCCCTTTTAGCCTCCCCCCTACGGCCCCTAGAGCCCCGGCAAGCCCCCCCCTTTAGCCCCGCCCCTTCCTGCTATAGCCCCGCCCCTTCCGGCTTTAGCCCCGCCCACTCCGCCCTTAGCCCCGCCCACCCCGCCCTTGGCCCCGCCCACACCGCCCTTGGCCCCGCCCATTCCCCCTTTAGCCACGCCCATTCCGCCTTCAGCCACGGCCTTTCCCCCTTTAGCCCTGCCCATACACGATTCTGCCTCGCCCATTCCCCTTTTAGCCTCCCCCCTACGGCCCCTAGAGCCCCGGCAAGCCCCCCCCCTTTAGCCCCGCCCCTTCCGGCTTTAGCCCCGCCCCTTCCGGCTTTAGCCCCGCCCCTTCCGGCTTTAGCCCCGCCCACCCCGCCCTTGGCCCCGCCCATTCCCCCTTTAGCCACGCCCATTCCGCCTTCAGCCACGGCCTTTCCCCCTTTAGCCCTGCCCATACACGATTCTGCCTCGCCCATTCCCCTTTTAGCCTCCCCCCCTACGGCCCCTAGAGCCCCGGCAAGCCCCCCCCCTTTAGCCCCGCCCCTTCCTGCTTAGCCCCGCCCCTTCCGGCTTTAGCCCCGCCCACTCCGCCCTTAGCCCCGCCCACCCCGCCCTTGGCCCCGCCCATTCCCCCTTTAGCCACGCCCATTCCGCCTTCAGCCACGGCCTTTCCCCCTTTAGCCCTGCCCATACACGATTCTGCCTCGCCCATTCCCCTTTTAGCCTCCCCCCTACGGCCCCTAGAGCCCCGGCAAGCCCCCCCCTTTAGCCCCGCCCCTTCCGGCTTTAGCCCCGCCCCTTCCTGCTTTAGCCCCGCCCACTCCGCCCTTAGCCCCGCCCACCCCGCCCTTGGCCCCGCCCATTTTCCCTTTAGCCACGCCCATTCCGCCTTCAGCCACGGCCTTTCCCCCTTTAGCCCTGCCCATACACGATTCTGCCTCGCCCATTCCCCTTTTAGCCTCCCCCCTACGGCCCCTAGAGCCCCGGCAAGCCCCCCCCTTTAGCCCCGCCCCTTCCGGCTTTAGCCCCGCCCACTCCGCCCTTAGCCCCGCCCACCCCGCCCTTGGCCCCGCCCATTCCCCCTTTATCCACGCCCATTCCGCCTTCAGCCACGGCCTTTCCCCCTTTAGCCCTGCCCATACACGATTCTGCCTCGCCCATTCCCCTTTTAGCCTCTCCCCTACGGCCCCTAGAGCCCCGGCAAGCCCCCCCCCTTTAGCCCCGCCCCTTCCGGCTTTAGCCCCGCCCACTCCGCCCTTAGCCCCGCCCACTCCGCCCTTAGCCCCGCCCACCCCGCCCTTGGCCCCGCCCATTCCCCCTTTAGCCACGCCCATTCCGCCTTCAGCCACGGCCTTTCCCCCTTTAGCCCTGCCCATACACGATTCTGCCTCGCCCATTCCCCTTTTAGCCTCCCCCCTACGGCCCCTAGAGCCCCGGCAAGCCCCCCCCCTTTAGCCCCGCCCACTCCGGCTTTAGCCCCGCCCCTTCCGCCCTTAGCCCCGCCCACCCCGCCCTTGGCCCCGCCCATTTTCCCTTTAGCCACGCCCATTCCGCCTTCAGCCACGGCCTTTCCCCCTTTAGCCCTGCCCATACACGATTCTGCCTCGCCCATTCCCCTTTTAGCCTCCCCCCTACGGCCCCTAGAGCCCCGGCAAGCCCCTCCTTTAGCCCCGCCCCTTCCGGCTTTAGCCCCGCCCACTCCGCCCTTAGCCCCGCCCACCCCGCCCTTGGCCCCGCCCATTCCCCCTTTAGCCACGCCCATTCCGCCTTCAGCCACAGCCTTTCCCCCTTTAGCCCTGCCCATACACGATTCTGCCTCGCCCATTCCCCTTTTAGCCTCCCCCCTACGGCCCCTAGGGCCCCGGCAAGCCCCCCCCTTTAGCCCCGCCCCTTCCGGCTTTAGCCCCGCCCACTCCGCCCTTAGCCCCGCCCACCCCGCCCTTGGCCCCGCCCATTCCCCCTTTAGCCACGCCCATTCCGCCTTCAGCCACGGCCTTTCCCCCTTTAGCCCTGCCCATACACGATTCTGCCTCGCCCATTCCCCTTTTAGCCTCCCCCCTACGGCCCCTAGAGCCCCGGCAAGGCCCCCCCCTTTAGCCCCGCCCCTTCCGGCTTTCGCCCCGCCCACTCCGGCTTTAGCCCCGCCCACTCCGCCCTTAGCCCCGCCCACCCCGCCCTTGGCCCCGCCCATTCCCCCTTTAGCCACGCCCATTCCGCCTTCAGCCACGGCCTTTCCCCCTTTAGCCCTGCCCATACACGATTCTGCCTCGCCCATTCCCCTTTTAGCCTCCCCCCTACGGCCCCTAGAGCCCCGGCAAGCCCCCCCCCTTTAGCCCCGCCCCTTCCGTCTTTAGCCCCGCCCATTCCGCCCTTAGCCCCGCCCACCCCGCCCTTGGCCCCGCCCATTCCCCCTTTAGCCACGCCCATTCCGCCTTCAGCCACGGCCTTTCCCCCTTTAGCCCTGCCCATACACGATTCTGCCTCGCCCATTCCCCTTTTAGCCTCCCCCCTACGGCCCCTAGAGCCCCGGCAAGCCCCCCCCTTTAGCCCCGCCCCTTCCGGCTTTAGCCCCGCCCCTTCCTGCTTTAGCCCCGCCCACTCCGCCCTTGGCCCCGCCCATTCCCCCTTTAGCCACGCCCATTCCGCCTTCAGCCACGGCCTTTCCCCCTTTAGCCCTGCCCATACACGATTCTGCCTCGCCCATTCCCCTTTTAGCCTCCCCCCTACGGCCCCTAGAGCCCCGGCAAGCCCCCCCCTTTAGCCCCGCCCCTTCCGGCTTTAGCCCCGCCCCTTCCGGCTTTAGCCCCGCCCACTCCGCCCTTAGCCCCGCCCACCCCGCCCTTGGCCCCGCCCACCCCGCTATTGTCCCCGCCCATTCCCCCTTTAGCCACGCCCATTCCGCCTTCAGCCACGGCCTTTCCCCCTTTAGCCCTGCCCATACACGATTCTGCCTCGCCCATTCGCCTTTTAGCCTCCCCCCTACGGCCCCTAGAGCCCCGACAAGCCCCCCCCTTTAGCCCCGCCCCTTCCGGCTTTAGCCCCGCCCCTTCCTGCTTTAGCCCCGCCCACTCCGCCCTTAGCCCCGCCCATTCCCCCTTTAGCCACGCCCATTCCGCCTTCAGCCACGGCCTTTCCCCCTTTAGCCCTGCCCATACACGATTCTGCCTCGCCCATTCCCCTTTTAGCCTCCCCCCTACGGCCCCTAGAGCCCCGGCAAGCCCCCCCCCCTTAGCCCCGCCCCTTCCGGCTTTAGCCCCGCCCCTTACGGCTTTAGCCCCGCCCACTCCGCCCTTAGCCCCGCCCACCCCGCCCTTGGCCCCGCCCATTCCCCCTTTAGCCACGCCCATTCCGCCTTCAGCCACGGCCTTTCCCCCTTTAGCCCTGCCCATACACGATTCTGCCTCGCCCATTCCCCTTTTAGCCTCCCCCCTACGGCCCCTAGAGCCCCGGCAAGCCCCCCCCTTAGCCCCGCCCCTTCCGGCTTTAGCCCCGCCCCTTCCGGCTTTAGCCCCGCCCACTCCGCCCTTAGCCCCGCCCACCCCGCCCTTGGCCCCGCCCATTCCCCCTTTAGCCACGCCCATTCCGCCTTCAGCCACGGCCTTTCCCCCTTTAGCCCTGCCCATACACGATTCTGCCTCGCCCATTCCCCTTTTAGCCTCCCCCCTACGGCCCCTAGAGCCCCGGCAAGCCCCCCCCTTTAGCCCCGCCCCTTCCGGCTTTAGCTCCGCCCACTACGGCTTTAGCCCCGCCCACTCCGCCCTTAGCCCCGCCCACCCCGCCCTTGGCCCCGCCCATTCCCACCTTTAGCCACGCCCATTCCGCCTTCAGCCACGGCCTTTCCCCCTTTAGCCCTGCCCATACACGATTCTGCCTCGCCCATTCCCCTTTTAGCCTCCCCCCTACGGCCCCTAGAGCCCCGGCAAGCCTCCCCTTTAGCCCCGCCCCTTCCGGCTTTAGCCCCGCCCCTTCCGGCTTTAGCCCCGCCCACCCCGCCCTTGGCCCCGCCCATTCCCCCTTTAGCCACGCCCATTCCGCCTTCAGCCACGGCCTTTCCCCCTTTAGCCCTGCCCATACACGATTCTGCCTCGCCCATTCCCCTTTTAGCCTCCCCCCTACGGCCCCTAGAGCCCCGGCAAGCCCCCCTTTAGCCCCGCCCCTTCCGGCTTTAGCCCCGCCCACTCCGCCCTTAGCCCCGCCCACCGCGCCCTTGGCCCCGCCCATTTTCCCTTTAGCCACGCCCATTCCGCCTTCAGCCACGGCCTTTCCCCCTTTAGCCCTGCCCATACACGATTCTGCCTCGCCCATTCCCCTTTTAGCCTCCCCCCTACGGCCCCTAGAGGCCCGGCAAGGCCCCCCCCTTTAGCCCCGCCCCTTCCGGCTTTAGCCCCGCCCACTCCGCCCTTAGCCCCGCCCACCCCGCCCTTGGCCCCGCCCACCCCGCCCTTGGCCCCGCCCATTCCCCCTTTAGCCACGCCCATTCCGCCTTCAGCCACGGCCTTTCCCCCTTTAGCCCTGCCCATACACGATTCTGCCTCGCCCATTCCCCTTTTAGCCTGCCCCCTACGGCCCCTAGAGCCCCGGCAAGCCCCCCCCTTAGCCCCGCCCCTTCCGGCTTTAGCCCCGCCCCTTCCGGCTTTAGCCCCGCCCACCCCGCCCTTAGCCCCGCCCACCCCGCCCTTGGCCCCGCCCATTTTCCCTTTAGCCACGCCCATTCCGCCTTCAGCCACGGCCTTTCCCCCTTTAGCCCTGCCCATACACGATTCTGCCTCGCCCATTCCCCTTTTAGCCTCCCCCCTACGGGCCCTAGAGCCCCGGCAAGCCCCCCCCTTTAGCCCCGCCCCTTCCGGCTTTAGCCCCGCCCACTGCGCCCTTAGCCCCGCCCACCCCGCCCTTGGCCCCGCCCATTCCCCCTTTAGCCACGCCCATTCCGCCTTCAGCCACGGCCTTTCCCCCTTTAGCCCTGCCCATACACGATTCTGCCTCGCCCATTCCCCTTTTAGCCTCCCCCCTACGGCCCCTAGAGCCTCGGCAAGCCCCCCCCCTTTGGCCCCGCCCCTTCCGGCTTTCGCCCCGCCCACTCCGGCTTTAGCCCCGCCCACTCCGCCCTTAGCCCCGCCCACCCCGCCCTTGGCCCCGCCCATTCCCCCTTTAGCCACGCCCATTCCGCCTTCAGCCACGGCCTTTCCCCCTTTAGCCCTGCCCATACACGATTCTGCCTCGCCCATTCCCCTTTTAGTTTCCCCCCTACGGCCCCTAGAGCCCCGGCAAGCCCCCCCCCCTTAGCCCCGCCCCTTCCGGCTTTAGCCCCGCCCACTCCGCCATTAGCCCCGCCCACCCCGCCCTTGGCCCCGCCCATTTTCCCTTTAGCCACGCCCATTCCGCCTTCAGCCACGGCCTTTCCCCCTTTAGCCCTGCCCATACACCATTCTGCCTCGCCCATTCCCCTTTTAGCCTCCCCCCTACGGCCCCTAGAGCCCCGGCAAGCCCCCCCCTTTAGCCCCGCCCCTTCCGGCTTTAGCCCCGCCCACTCCGCCCTTGGCCCCGCCCACCCCGCCCTTGGCCCCGCCCATTCCCCCTTTAGCCACGCCCATTCCGCCTTCAGCCACGGCCTTTCCCCCTTTAGCCCTGCCCATACACGATTCTGCCTCGCCCATTCCCCTTTCAGCCTCCCCCCTACGGCCCCTAGAGCCCCGGCAAGCCCCCCCCCTTTAGCCCCGCCCCTTCCGGCTTTAGCCCCGCCCACCCCGCCCTTGGCCCCGCCCATTCCCCCTTTAGCCACGCCCATTCCGCCTTCAGCCACGGCCTTTCCCCCTTTAGCCCTGCCCATACACCATTCTGCCTCGCCCATTCCCCTTTTAGCCTCCCCCCTACGGCCCCTAGAGCCCCGGCAAGCCCCCCCCTTTAGCCCCGCCCCTTCCGCCTTTAGCCCCGCCCACTCCGCCTTTAGCCCCGCCCACCCCGCCCTTGGCCCCGCCCATTCCCCCTTTAGCCACGCCCATTCCGCCTTCAGCCACGGCCTTTCCCCCTTTAGCCCTGCCCATACACGATTCTGCCTCGCCCATTCCCCTTTTAGCCTCCCCCCTACGGCCCCTAGAGCCCCGGCAAGCCCCCCCCCTTAGCCCCGCCCCTTCCGGCTTTAGCCCCGCCCCTTCCGGCTTTAGCCCCGCCCCTTCCGGCTTTAGCCCCGCCCACCCCGCCCTTGGCCCCGCCCATTCCCCCTTTAGCCACGCCCATTCCGCCTTCAGCCACGGCCTTTCCCCCTTTAGCCCTGCCCATACAGGATTCTGCCTCGCCCATTCCCCTTTTAGCCTCTCCCCTACGGCCCCTAGAGCCCCGGCAAGCCCCCCCCTTAGCCCCGCCCCTTCCGGCTTTAGCCCCGCCCCTTCCGGCTTTAGCCCCGCCCACTCCGCCCTTAGCCCCGCCCACCCCGCCCTTGGCCCCGCCCATTCCCCCTTTAGCCACGCCCATTCCGCCTTCAGCCACGGCCTTTCCCCCTTTAGCCCTGCCCATACACGATTCTGCCTCGCCCATTCCCCTTTTAGCCTCCCCCCTACGGCCCCTAGAGCCCCGGCAAGCCCCACCCCCTTTAGCCCCGCCCCTTCCGGCTTTAGCCCCGCCCCTTCCGGCTTTAGCCCCGCCCACTCCGCCCTTTAGCCCCGCCCACCCCGCCCATTCCCCCTTTAGCCACGCCCATTCCGCCTTCAGCCACGGCCTTTCCCCCTTTAGCCCTGCCCATACACGATTCTGCCTCGCCCATTCCCCTTTCAGCCTCCCCCCTACGGCCCCTACAGCCCCGGCAAGCCCCCCCCCTTTAGCCCCGCCCCTTCCGGCTTTAGCCCCGCCCACCCCGCCCTTGGCCCCGCCCATTCCCCCTTTAGCCACGCCCATTCCGCCTTCAGCCACGGCCTTTCCCCCTTTAGCCCTGCCCATACACGATTCTGCCTCGCCCATTCCCCTTTTAGCCTCCCCCCTACGGCCCCTAGAGCCCCGGCAAGCCCCCCCCTTTAGCCCCGCCCCTTCCGGCTTTAGCCCCGCCCACTCCGCCTTTAGCCCCGCCCACCGCGCTTTTGGCCCCGCCCATTTTCCCTTTAGCCACGCCCATTCCGCCTTCAGCCACGGCCTTTCCCCCTTTAGCCCTGCCCATACACGATTCTGCCTCGCCCATTCCCCTTTTAGCCTCTCCCCTACGGCCCCTAGAGCCCCGGCAAGCCCCCCCCCTTAGCCCCGCCCCTTCCGGCTTTAGCCCCGCCCCTTCCGGCTTTAGCCCCGCCCACTCCGCCCTTAGCCCCGCCCACCCCGCCCTTGGCCCCGCCCATTCCCCCTTTAGCCACGCCCATTCCGCCTTCAGCCACGGCCTTTCCCCCTTTAGCCCTGCCCATACACCATTCTGCCTCGCCCATTCCCCTTTTAGCCTCCCCCCTACGGCCCCTAGAGCCCCGGCAAGCCCCACCCCCTTTAGCCCCGCCCCTTCCGGCTTTAGCCCCGCCCCTTCCGGCTTTAGCCCCGCCCACTCCGCCCTTAGCCCCGCCCACCCCGCCCATTCCCCCTTTAGCCACGCCCATTCCGCCTTCAGCCACGGCCTTTCCCCCTTTAGCCCTGCCCATACAGGATTCTGCCTCGCCCATTCCCCTTTTAGCCTCTCCCCTACGGCCCCTAGAGCCCCGGCAAGCCCCCCCCTTTAGCCCCGCCCCTTCCGGCTTTAGCCCCGCCCACTCCGCCCTTAGCCCCGCCCACCCCGCCCTTGGCCCCGCCCATTCCCCCTTTAGCCACGCCCATTCCGCCTTCAGCCACGGCCTTTCCCCCTTTAGCCCTGCCCATACACGATTCTGCCTCGCCCATTCCCCTTTTAGCCTCCCCCCTACGGCCCCTAGAGCCCCGGCAAGCCCCCCCCCCTTAGCCCCGCCCCTTCCGGCTTTAGCCCCGCCCCTTCCGGCTTTAGCCCCGCCCACTCCGCCCTTAGCCCCGCCCACCCCGCCCTTGGCCCCGCCCATTCCCCCTTGAGCCACGCCCATCCCGCCTTCAGCCACGGCCTTTCCCCCTTTAGCCCTGCCCATACACGATTCTGCCTCGCCCATTCCCCTTTTAGCCTCCCCCCTACGGCCCCTAGAGCCCCGGCAAGCCCCCCCCCTCTTTAGCCCCGCCCCTTCCGGCTTTAGCCCCGCCCCTTCCGGCTTTAGCCCCGCCCACTCCGCCCTTAGCCCCGCCCACCCCGCCCATTCCCCCTTTAGCCACGCCCATTCCGCCTTCAGCCACGGCCTTTCCCCCTTTAGCCCTGCCCATACACGATTCTGCCTCGCCCATTCCCCTTTTAGCCTCCCCCCTACGGCCCCTAGAGCCCCGGCAAGCCCCCCCCTTTAGCCCCGCCCCTTCCTGCTTTAGCCCCGCCCCTTCCGGCTTTAGCCCCGCCCACTCCGCCCTTAGCCCCGCCCACCCCGCCCTTGGCCCCGCCCATTCCCCCTTTAGCCACGCCCATTCCGCCTTCAGCCACGGCCTTTCCCCCTTTAGCCCTGCCCATACACGATTCTGCCTTGCCCATTCCCCTTTTAGCCTCCCCCCTACGGCCCCTAGAGCCCCGGCAAGCCCCCCCCTTTAGCCCCGCCTTTTCCGGCTTTAGCCCCGCCCCTTCCGGCTTTAGCCCCGCCCACTCCGCCCTTAGCCCCGCCCACCCCGCCCTTGGCCCCGCCCATTCCCCCTTTAGCCACGCCCATTCCGCCTTCAGCCACGGCCTTTCCCCCTTTAGCCCTGCCCATACACCATTCTGCCTCGCCCATTCCCCTTTTAGCCTCCCCCCTACGGCCCCGAGAGCCCCGGCAAGCTTCCCCCGCTTTTAGCCCCGCCCCTTCCTGCTTTAGCCCCGCCCCTTCCGGCTTTAGCCCCGCCCACTCCGCCCTTAGCCCCGCCCACCCCGCCCTTGGCCCCGCCCATTCCCCCTTTAGCCACGCCCATTCCGCCTTCAGCCACGGCCTTTCCCCCTTTAGCCCTGTCCATACACGATTCTGCCTCGCCCATTCCCCTTTTAGCCTCCCCCCTACGGCCCCTAGAGCCCCGGCAAGCCCCCCCCTTTAGCCCCGCCCCTTCCGGCTTTAGCCCCGCCCACTCCGCCCTTAGCCCCGCCCACTCCGCCCTTAGCCCCGCCCACCCTGCCCTTGGCCCCGCCCATTCCCCCTTTAGCCACGCCCATTACGCCTTCAGCCACGGCCTTTCCCCCTTTAGCCCTGCCCATACACCATTCTGCCTCGCCCATTCCCCTTTTAGCCTCCCCCCTACGGCCCGTAGAGCCCCGGCAAGCCCCCCCCTTTAGCCCCGCCTTTCCCGGCTTTAGCTCCGCCCCTTCCGGCTTTAGCCCCGCCCCTTCCGGCTTTAGCCCCGCCCACCCCGCCCTTGGCCCCGCCCATTCCCCCTTTAGCCACGCCCATTCCGCCTTCAGCCACGGCCTTTCCCCCTTTAGCCCTGCCCATACAGGATTCTGCCTCGCCCATTCCCCTTTTAGCCTCTCCCCTACGGCCCCTAGAGCCCCGGCAAGCCCCCCCCCCCCCTTAGCCCCGCCCCTTCCGGCTTTAGCCCCGCCCCTTCCGGCTTTAGCCCCGCCCACTCCGCCCTTAGCCCCGCCCACCCCGCCCTTGGCCCCGCCCATTCCCCCTTTAGCCACGCCCATTCCGCCTTCAGCCACGGCCTTTCCCCCTTTAGCCCTGCCCATACACGATTCTGCCTCACCCATTCCCCTTTTAGCCTCCCCCCTACGGCCCCTAGAGCCCCGGCAAGCCCCCCCCCTTTAGCCCCGCCCCTTCCGGCTTTAGCCCCGCCCCTTCCGGCTTTAGCCCCGCCCACTCCGCCCTTAGCCCCGCCCACCCCGCCCATTCCCCCTTTAGCCACGCCCATTCCGCCTTCAGCCACGGCCTTTCCCCATTTAGCCCTGCCCATACACGATTCTGCCTCGCCCATTCCCCTTTGAGCCTCCCCCCTACGGCCCCTAGAGCCCCGGCAAGCCCCCCCTTTAGCCCCGCCCCTTCCGGCTTTAGCCTCGCCCCTTCCGGCTTTAGCCCCGCCCACTCCGCCCTTAGCCCCGCCCACCCCGCCCTTGGCCCCGCCCATTCCCCCTTAGGCACGCCCATTCCGCCTTCAGCCACGGCCTTTCCCCCTTTAGCCCTGCCCATACACCATTCTGCCTCGCCCATTCCCCTTTTAGCCTCCCCCCTACGGCCCCGAGAGCCCCGGCAAGCTTCCCCCGCTTTTAGCCCCGCCCCTTCCGGCTTTAGCCCCGCCCACTCCGGCTTTAGCCCCGCCCACTCCGCCCTTAGCCCCGCCCGCCCCGCCCTTGGCCCCGCCCACCCCGCCCTTGGCCCCGCCCATTCCCCCTTTAGCCACGCCCATTCCGCCTTCAGCCACGGCCTTTCCCCCTTTAGCCCTGCCCATACACGATTCTGCCTCGCCCATTCCCCTTTTAGCCTCCCCCCTACGGCCCCTAGAGCCCCGGCAAGCCCCCCCCTTTAGCCCCGCCCCTTCCGGCTTTAGCCCCGCCCACTCCGGCTTTAGCCCCGCCCACTCCGCCCTTAGCCCCGCCCACCCCGCCCTTGGCCCCGCCCATTCCCCCTTTAGCCACGCCCATTCCGCCTTCAGCCACGGCCTTTCCCCCTTTAGCCCTGCCCATACACGATTCTGCCTCGCCCATTCCCCTTTTAGCCTCCCCCCTACGGCCCCTAGAGCCCCGGCAAGCCCCCCCCTTTAGCCCCGCCCCTTCCGGCTTTAGCCCCGCCCACTCCGCCCTTAGCCCCGCCCACCCCGCCCTTGGCCCCGCCCATTCCCCCTTTAGCCACGCCCATTCCGCCTTCAGCCACGGCCTTTCCCCCTTTAGCCCTGCCCATACACGATTCTGCCTCGCCCATTCCCCTTTTAGCCTCCCCCCTACGGCCCCTAGAGCCCCGGCAAGCCCCCCCCTTTAGCCCCGCCCCTTCCGGCTTTAGCCCCGCCCACTCCGCCCTTAGCCCCGCCCACCCCGCCCTTGGCCCCGCCCATTCCCCCTTTAGCCACGCCCATTCCGCCTTCAGCCACGGCCTTTCCCCCTTTAGCCCTGCCCATACACCATTCTGCCTCGCCCATTCCCCTTTTAGCCTCCCCCCTACGGCCCCTAGAGCCCCGGCAAGCCCCCCCCTTTAGCCCCGCCCCTTCCGGCTTTAGCCCCGCCCCTTCCGGCTTTAGCCCCGCCCACTCCGCCCTTAGCCCCGCCCACCCCGCCCTTGGCCCCGCCCATTTTCCCTTTAGCCACGCCCATTCCGCCTTCAGCCACGGCCTTTCCCCCTTTAGCCCTGCCCATACACGATTCTGCCTCGCCCATTCCCCTTTTAGCCTCCCCCCTACGGCCCCTAGAGCCCCGGCAAGCCCCCCCCTTTAGCCCCGCCCCTTCCGGCTTTAGCCCCGCCCACTCCGCCCTTAGCCCCGCCCACCTCGCCCTTGGCCCCGCCCATTCCCCTTTAGCCACGCCCATTCCGCCTTCAGCCACGGCCTTTCCCCCTTGAGCCCTGCCCATACACGATTCTGCCTCGCCCATTCCCCTTTTAGCCTCCCCCCTACGGCCCCTAGAGCCCCGGCAAGCCCCCCCCTTTAGCCCCGCCCCTTCCGGCTTTAGCCCCGCCCACTCCGCCCTTAGCCCCGCCCACCCCGCCCTTGGCCCCGCCCATTCCCCCTTTAGCCACGCCCATTCCGCCTTCAGCCACGGCCTTTCCCCCTTTAGCCCTGCCCATACACGATTCTGCCTCGCCCATTCCCCTTTTAGCCTCCCCCCTACGGCCCCTAGAGCCCCGGCAAGCCCCCCCCTTTAGCCCCGCCACTTCCGGCTTTAGCCCCGCCCCTTCCGGCTTTAGCCCCGCCCACTCCGCCCTTAGCCCCGCCCACCCCGCCCTTGGCCCCGCCCACCGCGCCCTTGGCCCCGCCCCTTCCCCCTTTAGCCACGCCCATTCCGCCTTCAGCCACGGCCTTTCCCCCTTGAGCCCTGCCCATACACGATTCTGCCTCGCCCATTCCCCTTTTAGCCTCCCCCCTACGGCCCCTCGAGCCCCGGCAAGCCCCCCCTTTAGCCCCGCCCCTTCCGGCTTTAGCCCCGCCCCTTCCGCCTTTAGCCCCGCCCTCTCCGCCCTTAGCCCCGCCCACCCCGCCCTTGGCCCCGCCCATTCCCCCTTTAGCCACGCCCATTCCGCCTTCAGCCACGGCCTTTCCCCCTTTAGCCCTGCCCATACACGATTCTGCCTCGCCCATTCCCCTTTTAGCCTCCCCCCTACGGCCCGTAGAGCCCCGGCAAGCCCCCCCCCTTTAGCCCCGCCCCTTCCGGCTTTAGCCCCGCCCACTCCGCCCTTAGCCCCGCCCACCCCGCCCTTGGCCCCGCCCATTCCCCCTTTAGCCACGCCCATTCCGCCTTCAGCCACGGCCTTTCCCCCTTTAGCCCTGCCCATACACGATTCTGCCTTGCCCATTCCCCTTTTAGCCTCCCCCCTACGGCCCCTAGAGCCCCGGCAAGCCCCCCCCCTTTAGCCCCGCCCCTTCCGGCTTTCGCCCCGCGCACTCCGGCTTTAGCCCCGCCCACTCCGCCCTTAGCCCCGCCCACCCCGCCCTTGGCCCCGCCCATTCCCCCTTTAGCCACGCCCATTCCGCCTTCAGCCACGGCCTTTCCCCCTTTAGCCCTGCCCATACACGATTCTGCCTCGCCCATTCCCCTTTTAGCCTCCCCCCTACGGCCCCTAGAGCCCCGGCAAGCCCCCCCCCTTTAGCCCCGCCCCTTCCGGCTTTAGCCCCGCCCCTTCCGGCTTTAGCCCCGCCCACTCCGCCCTTAGCCCCGCCCACCCCGCCCTTGGCCCCGCCCATTTTCCCTTTAGCCACGCCCATTCCGCCTTCAGCCACGGCCTTTCCCCCTTTAGCCCTGCCTATACACGATTCTGCCTCGCCCATTCCCCTTTTAGCCTCCCCCCTACGGCCCCTAGAGCCCCGGCAAGCCCCCCCCCCTTTAGCCCCGCCCCTTCCGGCTTTAGCCCCGCCCCTTCCGGCTTTAGCCCCGCCCACCCCGCCCTTGGCCCCGCCCATTCCCCCTTTAGCCACGCCCATTCCGCCTTCAGCCACGGCCTTTCCCCCTTTAGCCCTGCCCATACACGATTCTGCCTCGCCCATTCCCCTTTTAGCCTCCCCCCTACGGCCCCTAGAGCCCCGGCAAGCCCCCCCCTTTAGCCCCGCCCCTTCCGGCTTTAGCCCCGCCCCTTCCGGCTTTAGCCCCGCCCACTCCGCCCTTGGCCCCGCCCACCTCGCCCTTGGCCCCGCCCATTCCCCCTTTAGCCACGCCCATTCCGCCTTCAGCCACGGCCTTTCCCTCTTTAGCCCTGCCCATACACGATTCTGCCTCGCCCATTCCCCTTTTAGCCTCCCCCCTACGGCCCCTAGAGCCCCGGCAACCCCCCCCTTTAGCCCCCCCCTTCCGGCTTTAGCCCCGCCCCTTCCGGCTTTAGCCCCGCCCACTCCGCCCTTAGCCCCGCCCACCCCGCCCTTGGCCCCGCCCATTCCCCCTTTAGCCACGCCCATTCCGCCTTCAGCCACGGCCTTTCCCCATTTAGCCCTGCCCATACACGATTCTGCCTCGCCCATTCCCCTTTTAGCCTCCCCCCTACGGCCCCTAGAGCCCCGGCAAGCCCCCCCCTTTAGCCCCGCCCCTTCCGGCTTTAGCCCCGCCCCTTCCGCCCTTAGCCCCGCCCACTCCGCCCTTAGCCCCGCCCACCCCGCCCTTGGCCCCGCCCACCCCGCCCTTGGCCCCGCCCATTCCCCCCTTTAGCCACGCCCATTCCGCCTTCAGCCACGGCCTTTCCCCCTTTAGCCCTGCCCATACACGATTCTGCCTCGCCCATTCCCCTTTTAGCCTCCCCCCTACGGCCCCTAGAGCCCCGGCAAGCCCCCCCCCTTTAGCCCCGCCCCTTCCGGCTTTAGCCCCGCCCCTTCCGGCTTTAGCCCCGCCCACTCCGCCCTTAGCCCCGCCCACCCCGCCCTTGGCCCCGCCCATTCCCCCTTTAGCCACGCCCATTCCGCCTTCAGCCACGGCCTTTCCCCCTTTAGCCCTGCCTATACACGATTCTGCCTCGCCCATTCCCCTTTTAGCCTCCCCCCTACGGCCCCTAGAGCCCCGGCAAGCCCCCCCTTTAGCCCCGCCCCTTCCGGCTTTAGCCCCGCCCCTTCCGGCTTTAGCCCCGCCCACCCCGCCCTTGGCCCCGCCCATTCCCCCTTTAGCCACGCCCATTCCGCCTTCAGCCACGGCCTTTCCCCCTTTAGCCCTGCCCATACACGATTCTGCCTCGCCCATTCCCCTTTTAGCCTCCCCCCTACGGCCCCTAGAGCCCCGGCAAGGCCCCCCCCTTTAGCCCCGCCCCTTCCGTCTTTAGCCCCGCCCCTTCCGCCCTTAGCCCCGCCCACCCCGCCCTTGGCCCCGCCCATTCCCCCTTTAGCCACGCCCATTCCGCCTTCAGCCACGGCCTTTCCCCCTTTAGCCCTGCCCATACACGATTCTGCCTCGCCCATTCCCCTTTTAGCCTCCCCCCTACGGCCCCTAGAGCCCCGGCAAGCCCCCCCCCTTTAGCCCCGCCCCTTCCGGCTTTCGCCCCGCCCCTTCCGTCTTTAGCCCCGCCCACTCCGCCCTTAGCCCCGCCCACCCCGCCCTTGGCCCCGCCCATTCCCCCTTTAGCCACGCCCATTCCGCCTTCAGCCACGGCCTTTCCCCCTTTAGCCCTGCCCATACACCATTCTGCCTCGCCCATTCCCCTTTTAGCCTCCCCCCTACGGCCCCTAGAGCCCCGGCAAGCCCCCCCCTTTAGCCCCGCCCCTTCCGGCTTTAGCCCCGCCCCTTCCGGCTTTAGCCCCGCCCACTCCGCCCTTAGCCCCGCCCACCCCGCCCTTGGCCCCGCCCATTCCCCCTTTAGCCACGCCCATTCCGCCTTCAGCCACGGCCTTTCCCCCTTTAGCCCTGCCCATACACGATTCTGCCTTGCCCATTCCCCTTTTAGCCTCCCCCCTACGGCCCCTAGAGCCCCGGCAAGCCCCCCCCCTTTAGCCCCGCCCCTTCCTGCTTTAGCCCCGCCCCTTCCGGCTTTAGCCCCGCCCACTCCGCCCTTAGCCCCGCCCACCCCGCCCTTGGCCCCGCCCATTCCCCCTTTAGCCACGCCCATTCCGCCTTCAGCCACGGCCTTTCCCCCTTTAGCCCTGCCCATACACGATTCTGCCTCGCCCATTCCCCTTTTAGCCTCCCCCCTACGGCCCCTAGAGCCCCGGCAAGCCCCCCCCCTTTAGCCCCGCCCCTTCCGGCTTTAGCCCCGCCCCTTCCTGCTTTAGCCCCGCCCACTCCGCCCTTAGCCCCGCCCACCCCGCCCTTGGCCCCGCCCATTTTCCCTTTAGCCACGCCCATTCCGCCTTCAGCCACGGCCTTTCCCCCTTTAGCCCTGCCCATACACGATTCTGCCTCGCCCATTCCCCTTTTAGCCTCCCCCCTACGGCCCCTAGAGCCCCGGCAAGCCCCCCCCCTTTAGCCCCGCCCCTTCCGGCTTTAGCCCCGCCCACTCCGCCCTTAGCCCCGCCCACCCCGCCCTTGGCCCCGCCCATTCCCCCTTTAGCCACGCCCATTCCGCCTTCAGCCACGGCCTTTCCCCCTTTAGCCTTGCCCATACACGATTCTGCCTCGCCCATTCCCCTTTTAGCCTCCCCCCTACGGCCCCTAGAGCCCCGGCAAGCCCCCCCCTTTAGCCCCGCCCCTTCCGGCTTTAGCCCCGCCCACTCCGCCCTTAGCCCCGCCCACCCCGCCCTTGGCCCCGCCCATTCCCCCTTTAGCCACGCCCATTCCGCCTTCAGCCACGGCCTTTCCCCCTTTAGCCCTGCCCATACACGATTCTGCCTTGCCCATTCCCCTTTTAGCCTCCCCCCTACGGCCCCTAGAGCCCCGGCAAGCCCCCCCCTTTAGCCCCGCCCCTTCCGGCTTTCGCCCCGCCCACTCCGGCTTTAGCCCCGCCCACTCCGCCCTTAGCCCCGCCCACCCCGCCCTTGGCCCCGCCCATTCCCCCTTTAGCCACGCCCATTCCGCCTTCAGCCACGGCCTTTCCCCCTTTAGCCCGGCCCATACACGATTCTGCCTCGCCCATTCCCCTTTTAGCCTCCCCCCTACGGCCCCTAGAGCCCCGGCAAGCCTCCCCCTTTAGCCCCGCCCCTTCCGGCTTTAGCCCCGCCCACTCCGCCCTTAGCCCCGCCCACCCCGCCCTTGGCCCCGCCCATTCCCCCTTTAGCCACGCCCATTCCGCCTTCAGCCACGGCCTTTCCCCCTTTAGCCCTGCCCATACACGATTCTGCCTCGCCCATTCCCCTTTTAGCCTCCCCCCTACGGCCCCTAGAGCCCCGGCAAGGCCCCCCCCTTTAGCCCCGCCCCTTCCGGCTTTAGCCCCGCCCACTCCGCCCTTAGCCCCGCCCACTCCGCCCTTGGCCCCGCCCATTCCCCCTTTAGCCACGCCCATTCCGCCTTCAGCCACGGCCTTTCCCCCTTTAGCCCTGCCCATACACGATTCTGCCTCGCCCATTCCCCTTTTAGCCTCCCCCCTACGGCCCCTAGAGCCCCGGCAAGCCCCCCCCCTTTAGCCCCGCCCCTTCCGTCTTTAGCCCCGCCCACTCCGCCCTTAGCCCCGCCCACCCCGCCCTTGGCCCCGCCCATTCCCCCTTTAGCCACGCCCATTCCGCCTTCAGCCACGGCCTTTCCCCCTTTAGCCCTGCCCATACACGATTCTGCCTCGCCCATTCCCCTTTTAGCCTCCCCCCTACGGCCCCTAGAGCCCCGGCAAGCCCCCCCCCTTTAGCCCCGCCCCTTCCGGCTTTCGCCCCGCCCACTCCGGCTTTAGCCCCGCCCACTCCGCCCTTAGCCCCGCCCACCCCGCCCTTGGCCCCGCCCATTCCCCCTTTAGCCACGCCCATTCCGCCTTCAGCCACGGCCTTTCCCCCTTTAGCCCTGCCCATACACGATTCTGCCTCGCCCATTCCCCTTTTAGCCTCCCCCCTACGGCCCCTAGAGCCCCGGCAAGCCCCCCCCCTTTAGCCCCGCCCCTTCCGGCTTTAGCCCCGCCCCTTCCGGCTTTAGCCCCGCCCACTCCGCCCTTAGCCCCGCCCACCCCGCCCTTGGCCCCGCCCACCCAGCCCTTGGCCCCGCCCATTCCCCCTTTAGCCACGCCCATTCCGCCTTCAGCCACGGCCTTTCCCCCTTTAGCCCTGCCCATACACGATTCTGCCTCGCCCATTCCCCTTTTAGCCTCCCCCCCTACGGCCCCTAGAGCCCCGGCAAGCCCCCCCCCTTTAGCCCCGCCCCTTCCTGCTTAGCCCCGCCCCTTCCGGCTTTAGCCCCGCCCACTCCGCCCTTAGCCCCGCCCACCCCGCCCTTGGCCCCGCCCATTCCCCCTTTAGCCACGCCCATTCCGCCTTCAGCCACGGCCTTTCCCCCTTTAGCCCTGCCCATACACGATTCTGCCTCGCCCATTCCCCTTTTAGCCTCCCCCCTACGGCCCCTAGAGCCCCGGCAAGCCCCCCCCTTTAGCCCCGCCCCTTCCGGCTTTAGCCCCGCCCCTTCCTGCTTTAGCCCCGCCCACTCCGCCCTTAGCCCCGCCCACCCCGCCCTTGGCCCCGCCCATTTTCCCTTTAGCCACGCCCATTCCGCCTTCAGCCACGGCCTTTCCCCCTTTAGCCCTGCCCATACACGATTCTGCCTCGCCCATTCCCCTTTTAGCCTCCCCCCTACGGCCCCTAGAGCCCCGGCAAGCCCCCCCCCTTTAGCCCCGCCCCTTCCGGCTTTAGCCCCGCCCACTCCGCCCTTAGCCCCGCCCACCCCGCCCTTGGCCCCGCCCATTCCCCCTTTAGCCACGCCCATTCCGCCTTCAGCCACGGCCTTTCCCCCTTTAGCCCTGCCCATACACGATTCTGCCTCGCCCATTCCCCTTTTAGCCTCCCCCCTACGGCCCCTAGAGCCCCGGCAAGCCCCCCCCTTTAGCCCCGCCCCTTCCGGCTTTAGCCCCGCCCACTCCGGCTTTAGCCCCGCCCACTCCGCCCTTAGCCCCGCCCACCCCGCCCTTGGCCCCGCCCATTCCCCCTTTAGCCACGCCCATTCCGCCTTCAGCCACGGCCTTTCCCCCTTTAGCCCTGCCCATACACGATTCTGCCTCGCCCATTCCCCTTTTAGCCTCCCCCCTACGGCCCCTAGAGCCCCGGCAAGCCCCCCCCTTTAGCCCCGCCCCTTCCGGCTTTAGCCCCGCCCACTCCGCCCTTAGCCCCGCCCACCCCGCCCTTGGCCCCGCCCATTCCCCCTTTAGCCACGCCCATTCCGCCTTCAGCCACGGCCTTTCCCCCTTTAGCCCTGCCCATACACGATTCTGCCTCGCCCATTCCCCTTTTAGCCTCCCCCCTACGGCCCCTAGAGCCCCGGCAAGCCCCCCCCTTTAGCCCCGCCCCTTCCGGCTTTAGCCCCGCCCACTCCGCCCTTAGCCCCGCCCACCCCGCCCTTGGCCCCGCCCATTCCCCCTTTAGCCACGCCCATTCCGCCTTCAGCCACGGCCTTTCCCCCTTTAGCCCTGCCCATAGATGATTCTGCCTCGCCCATTCCCCTTTTAGCCTCCCCCCTACGGCCCCTAGAGCCCCGGCAAGCCCCCCCCTTTAGCCCCGCCCCTTCCGGCTTTCGCCCCGCCCCTTCCGGCTTTAGCCCCGCCCACTCCGCCCTTAGCCCCGCCCACCCCGCCCTTGGCCCCGCCCATTCCCCCTTTAGCCACGCCCATTCCGCCTTCAGCCACGGCCTTTCCCCCTTTAGCCCTGCCCATACACCATTCTGCCTCGCCCATTCCCCTTTTAGCCTCCCCCCTACGGCCCCTAGAGCCCCGGCAAGCCCCCCCCTTAAGCCCCGCCCCTTCCGGCTTTAGCCCCGCCCCTTCCGGCTTTAGCCCCGCCCACTCCGCCCTTAGCCCCGCCCACCCCGCCCTTGGCCCCGCCCATTTTCCCTTTAGCCACGCCCATTCCGCCTTCAGCCACGGCCTTTCCCCCTTTAGCCCTGCCCATACACGATTCTGCCTCGCCCATTCCCCTTTTAGCCTCCCCCCTACGGCCCCTAGAGCCCCGGCAAGCCCCCCCCTTTAGCCCCGCCCCTTCCGGCTTTAGCCCCGCCCACTCCGCCCTTAGCCCCGCCCACCCCGCCCTTGGCCCCGCCCACCCCGCCCTTGGCCCCGCCCATTCCCCCTTTAGCCACGCCCATTCCGCCTTCAGCCACGGCCTTTCCCCCTTTAGCCCTGCCCATACACGATTCTGCCTCGCCCATTCCCCTTTTAGCCTCCCCCCTACGGCCCCTAGAGCCCCGGCAAGCCCCCCCCCTTTAGCCCCGCCCCTTCCGGCTTTAGCCCCGCCCCTTCCGGCTTTAGCCCCGCCCCTTCCGGCTTTAGCCCCGCCCACCCCGCCCTTGGCCCCGCCCATTCCCCCTTTAGCCACGCCCATTCCGCCTTCAGCCACGGCCTTTCCCCCTTTAGCCCTGCCCATACACGATTCTGCCTCGCCCATTCCCCTTTTAGCCTCCCCCCCTACGGCCCCTAGAGCCCCGGCAAGCCCCCCCCCTTTAGCCCCGCCCCTTCCTGCTTAGCCCCGCCCCTTCCGGCTTTAGCCCCGCCCACTCCGCCCTTAGCCCCGCCCACCCCGCCCTTGGCCCCGCCCATTCCCCCTTTAGCCACGCCCATTCCGCCTTCAGCCACGGCCTTTCCCCCTTTAGCCCTGCCCATACACGATTCTGCCTCGCCCATTCCCCTTTTAGCCTCCCCCCTACGGCCCCTAGAGCCCCGGCAAGCCCCCCCCTTTAGCCCCGCCCCTTCCGGCTTTAGCCCCGCCCCTTCCTGCTTTAGCCCCGCCCACTCCGCCCTTAGCCCCGCCCACCCCGCCCTTGGCCCCGCCCATTTTCCCTTTAGCCACGCCCATTCCGCCTTCAGCCACGGCCTTTCCCCCTTTAGCCCTGCCCATACACGATTCTGCCTCGCCCATTCCCCTTTTAGCCTCCCCCCTACGGCCCCTAGAGCCCCGGCAAGCCCCCCCCTTTAGCCCCGCCCCTTCCGGCTTTAGCCCCGCCCACTCCGCCCTTAGCCCCGCCCACCCCGCCCTTGGCCCCGCCCATTCCCCCTTTATCCACGCCCATTCCGCCTTCAGCCACGGCCTTTCCCCCTTTAGCCCTGCCCATACACGATTCTGCCTCGCCCATTCCCCTTTTAGCCTCTCCCCTACGGCCCCTAGAGCCCCGGCAAGCCCCCCCCCTTTAGCCCCGCCCCTTCCGGCTTTAGCCCCGCCCACTCCGCCCTTAGCCCCGCCCACTCCGCCCTTAGCCCCGCCCACCCCGCCCTTGGCCCCGCCCATTCCCCCTTTAGCCACGCCCATTCCGCCTTCAGCCACGGCCTTTCCCCCTTTAGCCCTGCCCATACACGATTCTGCCTCGCCCATTCCCCTTTTAGCCTCCCCCCTACGGCCCCTAGAGCCCCGGCAAGCCCCCCCCCTTTAGCCCCGCCCACTCCGGCTTTAGCCCCGCCCCTTCCGCCCTTAGCCCCGCCCACCCCGCCCTTGGCCCCGCCCATTTTCCCTTTAGCCACGCCCATTCCGCCTTCAGCCACGGCCTTTCCCCCTTTAGCCCTGCCCATACACGATTCTGCCTCGCCCATTCCCCTTTTAGCCTCCCCCCTACGGCCCCTAGAGCCCCGGCAAGCCCCTCCTTTAGCCCCGCCCCTTCCGGCTTTAGCCCCGCCCACTCCGCCCTTAGCCCCGCCCACCCCGCCCTTGGCCCCGCCCATTCCCCCTTTAGCCACGCCCATTCCGCCTTCAGCCACAGCCTTTCCCCCTTTAGCCCTGCCCATACACGATTCTGCCTCGCCCATTCCCCTTTTAGCCTCCCCCCTACGGCCCCTAGGGCCCCGGCAAGCCCCCCCCTTTAGCCCCGCCCCTTCCGGCTTTAGCCCCGCCCACTCCGCCCTTAGCCCCGCCCACCCCGCCCTTGGCCCCGCCCATTCCCCCTTTAGCCACGCCCATTCCGCCTTCAGCCACGGCCTTTCCCCCTTTAGCCCTGCCCATACACGATTCTGCCTCGCCCATTCCCCTTTTAGCCTCCCCCCTACGGCCCCTAGAGCCCCGGCAAGGCCCCCCCCTTTAGCCCCGCCCCTTCCGGCTTTCGCCCCGCCCACTCCGGCTTTAGCCCCGCCCACTCCGCCCTTAGCCCCGCCCACCCCGCCCTTGGCCCCGCCCATTCCCCCTTTAGCCACGCCCATTCCGCCTTCAGCCACGGCCTTTCCCCCTTTAGCCCTGCCCATACACGATTCTGCCTCGCCCATTCCCCTTTTAGCCTCCCCCCTACGGCCCCTAGAGCCCCGGCAAGCCCCCCCCCTTTAGCCCCGCCCCTTCCGTCTTTAGCCCCGCCCATTCCGCCCTTAGCCCCGCCCACCCCGCCCTTGGCCCCGCCCATTCCCCCTTTAGCCACGCCCATTCCGCCTTCAGCCACGGCCTTTCCCCCTTTAGCCCTGCCCATACACGATTCTGCCTCGCCCATTCCCCTTTTAGCCTCCCCCCTACGGCCCCTAGAGCCCCGGCAAGCCCCCCCCCCTTTAGCCCCGCCCCTTCCGGCTTTCGCCCCGCCCCTTCCGGCTTTAGCCCCGCCCACTCCGCCCTTAGCCCCGCCCACCCCGCCCTTGGCCCCGCCCATTCCCCCTTTAGCCACGCCCATTCCGCCTTCAGCCACGGCCTTTCCCCCTTTAGCCCTGCCCATACACGATTCTGCCTCGCCCATTCCCCTTTTAGCCTCCCCCCTACGGCCCCTAGAGCCCCGGCAAGCCCCCCCCTTTAGCCCCGCCCCTTCCTGCTTTAGCCCCGCCCCTTCCGGCTTTAGCCCCGCCCACTCCGCCCTTAGCCCCGCCCACCCCGCCCTTGGCCCCGCCCATTCCCCCTTTAGCCACGCCCATTCCGCCTTCAGCCACGGCCTTTCCCCCTTTAGCCCTGCCCATACACGATTCTGCCTCGCCCATTCCCCTTTTAGCCTCCCCCCTACGGCCCCTAGAGCCCCGGCAAGCCCCCCCCCTTTAGCCCCGCCCCTTCCTGCTTTAGCCCCGCCCACTCCGCCCTTAGCCCCGCCCACCCCGCCCTTGGCCCCGCCCATTCCCCCTTTAGCCACGCCCATTCCGCCTTCAGCCACGGCCTTTCCCCCTTTAGCTCTGCCCATACACGATTCTGCCTCGCCCATTCCCCTTTTAGCCTCCCCCCTACGGCCCCTAGAGCCCCGGCAAGCCCCCCCCTTTAGCCCCGCCCCTTCCGGCTTTAGCCCCGCCCACTCCGCCCTTAGCCCCGCCCACCCCGCCCTTGGCCCCGCCCATTCCCCCTTTAGCCACGCCCATTCCGCCTTCAGCCACGGCCTTTCCCCCTTTAGCCCTGCCCATACACGATTCTGCCTCGCCCATTCCCCTTTTAGCCTCCCCCCTACGGCCCCTAGAGCCCCGACAAGGCCCCCCCCTTTAGCCCCGCCCCTTCCGGCTTTCGCCCCGCCCACTCCGGCTTTAGCCCCGCCCACTCCGCCCTTAGCCCCGCCCACCCCGCCCTTGGCCCCGCCCATTCCCCCTTTAGCCACGCCCATTCCGCCTTCAGCCACGGCCTTTCCCCCTTTAGCCCTGCCCATACACGATTCTGCCTCGCCCATTCCCCTTTTAGCCTCCCCCCTACGGCCCCTAGAGCCCCGGCAAGCCCCCCCCCTTTAGCCCCGCCCCTTCCGTCTTTAGCCCCGCCCATTCCGCCCTTAGCCCCGCCCACCCCGCCCTTGGCCCCGCCCATTCCCCCTTTAGCCACGCCCATTCCGCCTTCAGCCACGGCCTTTCCCCCTTTAGCCCTGCCCATACACCATTCTGCCTCGCCCATTCCCCTTTTAGCCTCCCCCCTACGGCCCCTAGAGCCCCGGCAAGCCCCCCCCCTTTAGCCCCGCCCCTTCCGGCTTTCGCCCCGCCCCTTCCGGCTTTAGCCCCGCCCACTCCGCCCTTGGCCCCGCCCACCCCGCCCTTGGCCCCGCCCATTCCCCCTTTAGCCACGCCCATTCCGCCTTCAGCCACGGCCTTTCCCCCTTTAGCCCTGCCCATACACGATTCTGCCTCGCCCATTCCCCTTTTAGCCTCCCCCCTACGGCCCCTAGAGCCCCGGCAAGCCCCCCCCTTTAGCCCCGCCCCTTCCTGCTTTAGCCCCGCCCCTTCCGGCTTTAGCCCCGCCCACTCCGCCCTTAGCCCCGCCCACCCCGCCCTTGGCCCCGCCCATTCCCCCTTTAGCCACGCCCATTCCGCCTTCAGCCACGGCCTTTCCCCCTTTAGCCCTGCCCATACACGATTCTGCCTCGCCCATTCCCCTTTTAGCCTCCCCCCTACGGCCCCTAGAGCCCCGGCAAGCCCCCCCCCTTTAGCCCCGCCCCTTCCTGCTTTAGCCCCGCCCACTCCGCCCTTAGCCCCGCCCACCCCGCCCTTGGCCCCGCCCATTCCCCCTTTAGCCACGCCCATTCCGCCTTCAGCCACGGCCTTTCCCCCTTTAGCCCTGCCCATACACGATTCTGCCTCGCCCATTCCCCTTTTAGCCTCCCCCCTACGGCCCCTAGAGCCCCGGCAAGCCCCCCCCTTTAGCCCCGCCCCTTCCGGCTTTAGCCCCGCCCACTCCGCCCTTAGCCCCGCCCACCCCGCCCTTGGCCCCGCCCATTCCCCCTTTAGCCACGCCCATTCCGCCTTCAGCCACGGCCTTTCCCCCTTTAGCCCTGCCCATACACGATTCTGCCTCGCCCATTCCCCTTTTAGCCTCCCCCCTACGGCCCCTAGAGCCCCGGCAAGGCCCCCCCCTTTAGCCCCGCCCCTTCCGGCTTTAGCCCCGCCCACTCCGCCCTTAGCCCCGCCCACTCCGCCCTTAGCCCCGCCCACCCCGCCCTTGGCCCCGCCCATTTTCCCTTTAGCCACGCCCATTCCGCCTTCAGCCACGGCCTTTCCCCCTTTAGCCCTGCCTATACACGATTCTGCCTCGCCCATTCCCCTTTTAGCCTCCCCCCTACGGCCCCTAGAGCCCCGGCAAGCCCCCCCCTTTAGCCCCGCCCCTTCCGGCTTTAGCCCCGCCCCTTCCGGCTTTAGCCCCGCCCACCCCGCCCTTGGCCCCGCCCATTCCCCCTTTAGCCACGCCCATTCCGCCTTCAGCCACGGCCTTTCCCCCTTTAGCCCTGCCCATACACGATTCTGCCTCGCCCATTCCCCTTTTAGCCTCCCCCCTACGGCCCCTAGAGCCCCGGCAAGCCCCCCCCTTTAGCCCCGCCCCTTCCGGCTTTAGCCCCGCCCACTCCGCCCTTAGCCCCGCCCACCCCGTGCTTGGCCCCGCCCATTCCCCCTTTAGCCACGCCCATTCCGCCTTCAGCCACGGCCTTTCCCCCTTTAGCCCTGCCCATACACGATTCTGCCTTGCCCATTCCCCTTTTAGCCTCCCCCCTACGGCCCCTAGAGCCCCGGCAAGCCCCCCCCCTTTAGCCCCGCCCCTTCCGGCTTTAGCCCCGCCCACTCCGCCCTTAGCCCCGCCCACCCCGCCCTTGGCCCCGCCCATTCCCCCTTTAGCCACGCCCATTCCGCCTTCAGCCACGGCCTTTCCCCCTTTAGCCCTGCCCATACACGATTCTGCCTCGCCCATTCCCCTTTTAGCCTCCCCCCTACGGCCCCTAGAGCCCCGGCAAGCCCCCCCCCTTTAGCCCCGCCCCTTCCGGCTTTCGCCCCGCCCACTCCGGCTTTAGCCCCGCCCACTCCGCCCTTAGCCCCGCCCACCCCGCCCTTGGCCCCGCCCATTCCCCCTTTAGCCACGCCCATTCCGCCTTCAGCCACGGCCTTTCCCCCTTTAGCCCTGCCCATACACGATTCTGCCTCGCCCATTCCCCTTTTAGCCTCCCCCCTACGGCCCCTAGAGCCCCGGCAAGCCCCCCCCCTTTAGCCCCGCCCCTTCCGGCTTTAGCCCCGCCCCTTCCGGCTTTAGCCCCGCCCACTCCGCCCTTAGCCCCGCCCACCCCGCCCTTGGCCCCGCCCACCCAGCCCTTGGCCCCGCCCATTCCCCCTTTAGCCACGCCCATTCCGCCTTCAGCCACGGCCTTTCCCCCTTTAGCCCTGCCCATACACGATTCTGCCTCGCCCATTCCCCTTTTAGCCTCCCCCCCTACGGCCCCTAGAGCCCCGGCAAGCCCCCCCCCTTTAGCCCCGCCCCTTCCTGCTTAGCCCCGCCCCTTCCGGCTTTAGCCCCGCCCACTCCGCCCTTAGCCCCGCCCACCCCGCCCTTGGCCCCGCCCATTCCCCCTTTAGCCACGCCCATTCCGCCTTCAGCCACGGCCTTTCCCCCTTTAGCCCTGCCCATACACGATTCTGCCTCGCCCATTCCCCTTTTAGCCTCCCCCCTACGGCCCCTAGAGCCCCGGCAAGCCCCCCCCTTTAGCCCCGCCCCTTCCGGCTTTAGCCCCGCCCCTTCCTGCTTTAGCCCCGCCCACTCCGCCCTTAGCCCCGCCCACCCCGCCCTTGGCCCCGCCCATTTTCCCTTTAGCCACGCCCATTCCGCCTTCAGCCACGGCCTTTCCCCCTTTAGCCCTGCCCATACACGATTCTGCCTCGCCCATTCCCCTTTTAGCCTCCCCCCTACGGCCCCTAGAGCCCCGGCAAGCCCCCCCCCTTTAGCCCCGCCCCTTCCGGCTTTAGCCCCGCCCACTCCGCCCTTAGCCCCGCCCACCCCGCCCTTGGCCCCGCCCATTCCCCCTTTAGCCACGCCCATTCCGCCTTCAGCCACGGCCTTTCCCCCTTTAGCCCTGCCCATACACGATTCTGCCTCGCCCATTCCCCTTTTAGCCTCCCCCCTACGGCCCCTAGAGCCCCGGCAAGCCCCCCCCTTTAGCCCCGCCCCTTCCGGCTTTAGCCCCGCCCACTCCGGCTTTAGCCCCGCCCACTCCGCCCTTAGCCCCGCCCACCCCGCCCTTGGCCCCGCCCATTCCCCCTTTAGCCACGCCCATTCCGCCTTCAGCCACGGCCTTTCCCCCTTTAGCCCTGCCCATACACGATTCTGCCTCGCCCATTCCCCTTTTAGCCTCCCCCCTACGGCCCCTAGAGCCCCGGCAAGCCCCCCCCTTTAGCCCCGCCCCTTCCGGCTTTAGCCCCGCCCAATCCGCCCTTAGCCCCGCCCACCCCGCCCTTGGCCCCGCCCATTCCCCCTTTAGCCACGCCCATTCCGCCTTCAGCCACGGCCTTTCCCCCTTTAGCCCTGCCCATACACGATTCTGCCTCGCCCATTCCCCTTTTAGCCTCCCCCCTACGGCCCCTAGAGCCCCGGCAAGCCCCCCCCTTTAGCCCCGCCCCTTCCGGCTTTAGCCCCGCCCACTCCGCCCTTAGCCCCGCCCACCCCGCCCTTGGCCCCGCCCATTCCCCCTTTAGCCACGCCCATTCCGCCTTCAGCCACGGCCTTTCCCCCTTTAGCCCTGCCCATAGATGATTCTGCCTCGCCCATTCCCCTTTTAGCCTCCCCCCTACGGCCCCTAGAGCCCCGGCAAGCCCCCCCCTTTAGCCCCGCCCCTTCCGGCTTTCGCCCCGCCCCTTCCGGCTTTAGCCCCGCCCACTCCGCCCTTAGCCCCGCCCACCCCGCCCTTGGCCCCGCCCATTCCCCCTTTAGCCACGCCCATTCCGCCTTCAGCCACGGCCTTTCCCCCTTTAGCCCTGCCCATACACCATTCTGCCTCGCCCATTCCCCTTTTAGCCTCCCCCCTACGGCCCCTAGAGCCCCGGCAAGCCCCCCCCTTAAGCCCCGCCCCTTCCGGCTTTAGCCCCGCCCCTTCCGGCTTTAGCCCCGCCCCTTCCGGCTTTAGCCCCGCCCACCCCGCCCTTGGCCCCGCCCATTCCCCCTTTAGCCACGCCCATTCCGCCTTCAGCCACGGCCTTTCCCCCTTTAGCCCTGCCCATACACGATTCTGCCTCGCCCATTCCCCTTTTAGCCTCCCCCCCTACGGCCCCTAGAGCCCCGGCAAGCCCCCCCCCCTTTAGCCCCGCCCCTTCCGGCTTTAGCCCCGCCCCTTCCGGCTTTAGCCCCGCCCACTCCGCCCTTAGCCCCGCCCACCCCGCCCTTGGCCCCGCCCACCCAGCCCTTGGCCCCGCCCATTCCCCCTTTAGCCACGCCCATTCCGCCTTCAGCCACGGCCTTTCCCCCTTTAGCCCTGCCCATACACGATTCTGCCTCGCCCATTCCCCTTTTAGCCTCCCCCCCTACGGCCCCTAGAGCCCCGGCAAGCCCCCCCCCTTTAGCCCCGCCCCTTCCTGCTTAGCCCCGCCCCTTCCGGCTTTAGCCCCGCCCACTCCGCCCTTAGCCCCGCCCACCCCGCCCTTGGCCCCGCCCATTCCCCCTTTAGCCACGCCCATTCCGCCTTCAGCCACGGCCTTTCCCCCTTTAGCCCTGCCCATACACGATTCTGCCTCGCCCATTCCCCTTTTAGCCTCCCCCCTACGGCCCCTAGAGCCCCGGCAAGCCCCCCCCTTTAGCCCCGCCCCTTCCGGCTTTAGCCCCGCCCCTTCCTGCTTTAGCCCCGCCCACTCCGCCCTTAGCCCCGCCCACCCCGCCCTTGGCCCCGCCCATTTTCCCTTTAGCCACGCCCATTCCGCCTTCAGCCACGGCCTTTCCCCCTTTAGCCCTGCCCATACACGATTCTGCCTCGCCCATTCCCCTTTTAGCCTCCCCCCTACGGCCCCTAGAGCCCCGGCAAGCCCCCCCCCTTTAGCCCCGCCCCTTCCGGCTTTAGCCCCGCCCACTCCGCCCTTAGCCCCGCCCACCCCGCCCTTGGCCCCGCCCATTCCCCCTTTAGCCACGCCCATTCCGCCTTCAGCCACGGCCTTTCCCCCTTTAGCCCTGCCCATACACGATTCTGCCTCGCCCATTCCCCTTTTAGCCTCCCCCCTACGGCCCCTAGAGCCCCGGCAAGCCCCCCCCTTTAGCCCCGCCCCTTCCGGCTTTAGCCCCGCCCACTCCGGCTTTAGCCCCGCCCACTCCGCCCTTAGCCCCGCCCACCCCGCCCTTGGCCCCGCCCATTCCCCCTTTAGCCACGCCCATTCCGCCTTCAGCCACGGCCTTTCCCCCTTTAGCCCTGCCCATACACGATTCTGCCTCGCCCATTCCCCTTTTAGCCTCCCCCCTACGGCCCCTAGAGCCCCGGCAAGCCCCCCCCTTTAGCCCCGCCCCTTCCGGCTTTAGCCCCGCCCACTCCGCCCTTAGCCCCGCCCACCCCGCCCTTGGCCCCGCCCATTCCCCCTTTAGCCACGCCCATTCCGCCTTCAGCCACGGCCTTTCCCCCTTTAGCCCTGCCCATACACGATTCTGCCTCGCCCATTCCCCTTTTAGCCTCCCCCCTACGGCCCCTAGAGCCCCGGCAAGCCCCCCCCTTTAGCCCCGCCCCTTCCGGCTTTAGCCCCGCCCACTCCGCCCTTAGCCCCGCCCACCCCGCCCTTGGCCCCGCCCATTCCCCCTTTAGCCACGCCCATTCCGCCTTCAGCCACGGCCTTTCCCCCTTTAGCCCTGCCCATAGATGATTCTGCCTCGCCCATTCCCCTTTTAGCCTCCCCCCTACGGCCCCTAGAGCCCCGGCAAGCCCCCCCCTTTAGCCCCGCCCCTTCCGGCTTTCGCCCCGCCCCTTCCGGCTTTAGCCCCGCCCACTCCGCCCTTAGCCCCGCCCACCCCGCCCTTGGCCCCGCCCATTCCCCCTTTAGCCACGCCCATTCCGCCTTCAGCCACGGCCTTTCCCCCTTTAGCCCTGCCCATACACCATTCTGCCTCGCCCATTCCCCTTTTAGCCTCCCCCCTACGGCCCCTAGAGCCCCGGCAAGCCCCCCCCTTAAGCCCCGCCCCTTCCGGCTTTAGCCCCGCCCCTTCCGGCTTTAGCCCCGCCCACTCCGCCCTTAGCCCCGCCCACCCCGCCCTTGGCCCCGCCCATTTTCCCTTTAGCCACGCCCATTCCGCCTTCAGCCACGGCCTTTCCCCCTTTAGCCCTGCCCATACACGATTCTGCCTCGCCCATTCCCCTTTTAGCCTCCCCCCTACGGCCCCTAGAGCCCCGGCAAGCCCCCCCCTTTAGCCCCGCCCCTTCCGGCTTTAGCCCCGCCCACTCCGCCCTTAGCCCCGCCCACCCCGCCCTTGGCCCCGCCCACCCCGCCCTTGGCCCCGCCCATTCCCCCTTTAGCCACGCCCATTCCGCCTTCAGCCACGGCCTTTCCCCCTTTAGCCCTGCCCATACACGATTCTGCCTCGCCCATTCCCCTTTTAGCCTCCCCCCTACGGCCCCTAGAGCCCCGGCAAGCCCCCCCCCTTTAGCCCCGCCCCTTCCGGCTTTAGCCCCGCCCCTTCCGGCTTTAGCCCCGCCCCTTCCGGCTTTAGCCCCGCCCACCCCGCCCTTGGCCCCGCCCATTCCCCCTTTAGCCACGCCCATTCCGCCTTCAGCCACGGCCTTTCCCCCTTTAGCCCTGCCCATACACGATTCTGCCTCGCCCATTCCCCTTTTAGCCTCCCCCCCTACGGCCCCTAGAGCCCCGGCAAGCCCCCCCCCTTTAGCCCCGCCCCTTCCTGCTTAGCCCCGCCCCTTCCGGCTTTAGCCCCGCCCACTCCGCCCTTAGCCCCGCCCACCCCGCCCTTGGCCCCGCCCATTCCCCCTTTAGCCACGCCCATTCCGCCTTCAGCCACGGCCTTTCCCCCTTTAGCCCTGCCCATACACGATTCTGCCTCGCCCATTCCCCTTTTAGCCTCCCCCCTACGGCCCCTAGAGCCCCGGCAAGCCCCCCCCTTTAGCCCCGCCCCTTCCGGCTTTAGCCCCGCCCCTTCCTGCTTTAGCCCCGCCCACTCCGCCCTTAGCCCCGCCCACCCCGCCCTTGGCCCCGCCCATTTTCCCTTTAGCCACGCCCATTCCGCCTTCAGCCACGGCCTTTCCCCCTTTAGCCCTGCCCATACACGATTCTGCCTCGCCCATTCCCCTTTTAGCCTCCCCCCTACGGCCCCTAGAGCCCCGGCAAGCCCCCCCCTTTAGCCCCGCCCCTTCCGGCTTTAGCCCCGCCCACTCCGCCCTTAGCCCCGCCCACCCCGCCCTTGGCCCCGCCCATTCCCCCTTTATCCACGCCCATTCCGCCTTCAGCCACGGCCTTTCCCCCTTTAGCCCTGCCCATACACGATTCTGCCTCGCCCATTCCCCTTTTAGCCTCTCCCCTACGGCCCCTAGAGCCCCGGCAAGCCCCCCCCCTTTAGCCCCGCCCCTTCCGGCTTTAGCCCCGCCCACTCCGCCCTTAGCCCCGCCCACTCCGCCCTTAGCCCCGCCCACCCCGCCCTTGGCCCCGCCCATTCCCCCTTTAGCCACGCCCATTCCGCCTTCAGCCACGGCCTTTCCCCCTTTAGCCCTGCCCATACACGATTCTGCCTCGCCCATTCCCCTTTTAGCCTCCCCCCTACGGCCCCTAGAGCCCCGGCAAGCCCCCCCCCTTTAGCCCCGCCCACTCCGGCTTTAGCCCCGCCCCTTCCGCCCTTAGCCCCGCCCACCCCGCCCTTGGCCCCGCCCATTTTCCCTTTAGCCACGCCCATTCCGCCTTCAGCCACGGCCTTTCCCCCTTTAGCCCTGCCCATACACGATTCTGCCTCGCCCATTCCCCTTTTAGCCTCCCCCCTACGGCCCCTAGAGCCCCGGCAAGCCCCTCCTTTAGCCCCGCCCCTTCCGGCTTTAGCCCCGCCCACTCCGCCCTTAGCCCCGCCCACCCCGCCCTTGGCCCCGCCCATTCCCCCTTTAGCCACGCCCATTCCGCCTTCAGCCACAGCCTTTCCCCCTTTAGCCCTGCCCATACACGATTCTGCCTCGCCCATTCCCCTTTTAGCCTCCCCCCTACGGCCCCTAGGGCCCCGGCAAGCCCCCCCCTTTAGCCCCGCCCCTTCCGGCTTTAGCCCCGCCCACTCCGCCCTTAGCCCCGCCCACCCCGCCCTTGGCCCCGCCCATTCCCCCTTTAGCCACGCCCATTCCGCCTTCAGCCACGGCCTTTCCCCCTTTAGCCCTGCCCATACACGATTCTGCCTCGCCCATTCCCCTTTTAGCCTCCCCCCTACGGCCCCTAGAGCCCCGGCAAGGCCCCCCCCTTTAGCCCCGCCCCTTCCGGCTTTCGCCCCGCCCACTCCGGCTTTAGCCCCGCCCACTCCGCCCTTAGCCCCGCCCACCCCGCCCTTGGCCCCGCCCATTCCCCCTTTAGCCACGCCCATTCCGCCTTCAGCCACGGCCTTTCCCCCTTTAGCCCTGCCCATACACGATTCTGCCTCGCCCATTCCCCTTTTAGCCTCCCCCCTACGGCCCCTAGAGCCCCGGCAAGCCCCCCCCCTTTAGCCCCGCCCCTTCCGTCTTTAGCCCCGCCCATTCCGCCCTTAGCCCCGCCCACCCCGCCCTTGGCCCCGCCCATTCCCCCTTTAGCCACGCCCATTCCGCCTTCAGCCACGGCCTTTCCCCCTTTAGCCCTGCCCATACACGATTCTGCCTCGCCCATTCCCCTTTTAGCCTCCCCCCTACGGCCCCTAGAGCCCCGGCAAGCCCCCCCCCTTTAGCCCCGCCCCTTCCGGCTTTCGCCCCGCCCCTTCCGGCTTTAGCCCCGCCCACTCCGCCCTTAGCCCCGCCCACCCCGCCCTTGGCCCCGCCCATTCCCCCTTTAGCCACGCCCATTCCGCCTTCAGCCACGGCCTTTCCCCCTTTAGCCCTGCCCATACACGATTCTGCCTCGCCCATTCCCCTTTTAGCCTCCCCCCTACGGCCCCTAGAGCCCCGGCAAGCCCCCCCCTTTAGCCCCGCCCCTTCCTGCTTTAGCCCCGCCCCTTCCGGCTTTAGCCCCGCCCACTCCGCCCTTAGCCCCGCCCACCCCGCCCTTGGCCCCGCCCATTCCCCCTTTAGCCACGCCCATTCCGCCTTCAGCCACGGCCTTTCCCCCTTTAGCCCTGCCCATACACGATTCTGCCTCGCCCATTCCCCTTTTAGCCTCCCCCCTACGGCCCCTAGAGCCCCGGCAAGCCCCCCCCCTTTAGCCCCGCCCCTTCCTGCTTTAGCCCCGCCCACTCCGCCCTTAGCCCCGCCCACCCCGCCCTTGGCCCCGCCCATTCCCCCTTTAGCCACGCCCATTCCGCCTTCAGCCACGGCCTTTCCCCCTTTAGCTCTGCCCATACACGATTCTGCCTCGCCCATTCCCCTTTTAGCCTCCCCCCTACGGCCCCTAGAGCCCCGGCAAGCCCCCCCCTTTAGCCCCGCCCCTTCCGGCTTTAGCCCCGCCCACTCCGCCCTTAGCCCCGCCCACCCCGCCCTTGGCCCCGCCCATTCCCCCTTTAGCCACGCCCATTCCGCCTTCAGCCACGGCCTTTCCCCCTTTAGCCCTGCCCATACACGATTCTGCCTCGCCCATTCCCCTTTTAGCCTCCCCCCTACGGCCCCTAGAGCCCCGACAAGGCCCCCCCCTTTAGCCCCGCCCCTTCCGGCTTTCGCCCCGCCCACTCCGGCTTTAGCCCCGCCCACTCCGCCCTTAGCCCCGCCCACCCCGCCCTTGGCCCCGCCCATTCCCCCTTTAGCCACGCCCATTCCGCCTTCAGCCACGGCCTTTCCCCCTTTAGCCCTGCCCATACACGATTCTGCCTCGCCCATTCCCCTTTTAGCCTCCCCCCTACGGCCCCTAGAGCCCCGGCAAGCCCCCCCCCTTTAGCCCCGCCCCTTCCGTCTTTAGCCCCGCCCATTCCGCCCTTAGCCCCGCCCACCCCGCCCTTGGCCCCGCCCATTCCCCCTTTAGCCACGCCCATTCCGCCTTCAGCCACGGCCTTTCCCCCTTTAGCCCTGCCCATACACCATTCTGCCTCGCCCATTCCCCTTTTAGCCTCCCCCCTACGGCCCCTAGAGCCCCGGCAAGCCCCCCCCCTTTAGCCCCGCCCCTTCCGGCTTTCGCCCCGCCCCTTCCGGCTTTAGCCCCGCCCACTCCGCCCTTGGCCCCGCCCACCCCGCCCTTGGCCCCGCCCATTCCCCCTTTAGCCACGCCCATTCCGCCTTCAGCCACGGCCTTTCCCCCTTTAGCCCTGCCCATACACGATTCTGCCTCGCCCATTCCCCTTTTAGCCTCCCCCCTACGGCCCCTAGAGCCCCGGCAAGCCCCCCCCTTTAGCCCCGCCCCTTCCTGCTTTAGCCCCGCCCCTTCCGGCTTTAGCCCCGCCCACTCCGCCCTTAGCCCCGCCCACCCCGCCCTTGGCCCCGCCCATTCCCCCTTTAGCCACGCCCATTCCGCCTTCAGCCACGGCCTTTCCCCCTTTAGCCCTGCCCATACACGATTCTGCCTCGCCCATTCCCCTTTTAGCCTCCCCCCTACGGCCCCTAGAGCCCCGGCAAGCCCCCCCCCTTTAGCCCCGCCCCTTCCTGCTTTAGCCCCGCCCACTCCGCCCTTAGCCCCGCCCACCCCGCCCTTGGCCCCGCCCATTCCCCCTTTAGCCACGCCCATTCCGCCTTCAGCCACGGCCTTTCCCCCTTTAGCCCTGCCCATACACGATTCTGCCTCGCCCATTCCCCTTTTAGCCTCCCCCCTACGGCCCCTAGAGCCCCGGCAAGCCCCCCCCTTTAGCCCCGCCCCTTCCGGCTTTAGCCCCGCCCACTCCGCCCTTAGCCCCGCCCACCCCGCCCTTGGCCCCGCCCATTCCCCCTTTAGCCACGCCCATTCCGCCTTCAGCCACGGCCTTTCCCCCTTTAGCCCTGCCCATACACGATTCTGCCTCGCCCATTCCCCTTTTAGCCTCCCCCCTACGGCCCCTAGAGCCCCGGCAAGGCCCCCCCCTTTAGCCCCGCCCCTTCCGGCTTTAGCCCCGCCCACTCCGCCCTTAGCCCCGCCCACTCCGCCATTAGCCCCGCCCACCCCGCCCTTGGCCCCGCCCATTTTCCCTTTAGCCACGCCCATTCCGCCTTCAGCCACGGCCTTTCCCCCTTTAGCCCTGCCTATACACGATTCTGCCTCGCCCATTCCCCTTTTAGCCTCCCCCCTACGGCCCCTAGAGCCCCGGCAAGCCCCCCCCTTTAGCCCCGCCCCTTCCGGCTTTAGCCCCGCCCCTTCCGGCTTTAGCCCCGCCCACCCCGCCCTTGGCCCCGCCCATTCCCCCTTTAGCCACGCCCATTCCGCCTTCAGCCACGGCCTTTCCCCCTTTAGCCCTGCCCATACACGATTCTGCCTCGCCCATTCCCCTTTTAGCCTCCCCCCTACGGCCCCTAGAGCCCCGGCAAGCCCCCCCCTTTAGCCCCGCCCCTTCCGGCTTTAGCCCCGCCCACTCCGCCCTTAGCCCCGCCCACCCCGCCCTTGGCCCCGCCCATTCCCCCTTTAGCCACGCCCATTCCGCCTTCAGCCACGGCCTTTCCCCCTTTAGCCCTGCCCATACACGATTCTGCCTTGCCCATTCCCCTTTTAGCCTCCCCCCTACGGCCCCTAGAGCCCCGGCAAGCCCCCCCCCTTTAGCCCCGCCCCTTCCGGCTTTAGCCCCGCCCACTCCGCCCTTAGCCCCGCCCACCCCGCCCTTGGCCCCGCCCATTCCCCCTTTAGCCACGCCCATTCCGCCTTCAGCCACGGCCTTTCCCCCTTTAGCCCTGCCCATACACGATTCTGCCTCGCCCATTCCCCTTTTAGCCTCCCCCCTACGGCCCCTAGAGCCCCGGCAAGCCCCCCCCCTTTAGCCCCGCCCCTTCCGGCTTTCGCCCCGCCCACTCCGGCTTTAGCCCCGCCCACTCCGCCCTTAGCCCCGCCCACCCCGCCCTTGGCCCCGCCCATTCCCCCTTTAGCCACGCCCATTCCGCCTTCAGCCACGGCCTTTCCCCCTTTAGCCCTGCCCATACACGATTCTGCCTCGCCCATTCCCCTTTTAGCCTCCCCCCTACGGCCCCTAGAGCCCCGGCAAGCCCCCCCCCTTTAGCCCCGCCCCTTCCGGCTTTAGCCCCGCCCCTTCCGGCTTTAGCCCCGCCCACTCCGCCCTTAGCCCCGCCCACCCCGCCCTTGGCCCCGCCCACCCAGCCCTTGGCCCCGCCCATTCCCCCTTTAGCCACGCCCATTCCGCCTTCAGCCACGGCCTTTCCCCCTTTAGCCCTGCCCATACACGATTCTGCCTCGCCCATTCCCCTTTTAGCCTCCCCCCCTACGGCCCCTAGAGCCCCGGCAAGCCCCCCCCCTTTAGCCCCGCCCCTTCCTGCTTAGCCCCGCCCCTTCCGGCTTTAGCCCCGCCCACTCCGCCCTTAGCCCCGCCCACCCCGCCCTTGGCCCCGCCCATTCCCCCTTTAGCCACGCCCATTCCGCCTTCAGCCACGGCCTTTCCCCCTTTAGCCCTGCCCATACACGATTCTGCCTCGCCCATTCCCCTTTTAGCCTCCCCCCTACGGCCCCTAGAGCCCCGGCAAGCCCCCCCCTTTAGCCCCGCCCCTTCCGGCTTTAGCCCCGCCCCTTCCTGCTTTAGCCCCGCCCACTCCGCCCTTAGCCCCGCCCACCCCGCCCTTGGCCCCGCCCATTTTCCCTTTAGCCACGCCCATTCCGCCTTCAGCCACGGCCTTTCCCCCTTTAGCCCTGCCCATACACGATTCTGCCTCGCCCATTCCCCTTTTAGCCTCCCCCCTACGGCCCCTAGAGCCCCGGCAAGCCCCCCCCCTTTAGCCCCGCCCCTTCCGGCTTTAGCCCCGCCCACTCCGCCCTTAGCCCCGCCCACCCCGCCCTTGGCCCCGCCCATTCCCCCTTTAGCCACGCCCATTCCGCCTTCAGCCACGGCCTTTCCCCCTTTAGCCCTGCCCATACACGATTCTGCCTCGCCCATTCCCCTTTTAGCCTCCCCCCTACGGCCCCTAGAGCCCCGGCAAGCCCCCCCCTTTAGCCCCGCCCCTTCCGGCTTTAGCCCCGCCCACTCCGGCTTTAGCCCCGCCCACTCCGCCCTTAGCCCCGCCCACCCCGCCCTTGGCCCCGCCCATTCCCCCTTTAGCCACGCCCATTCCGCCTTCAGCCACGGCCTTTCCCCCTTTAGCCCTGCCCATACACGATTCTGCCTCGCCCATTCCCCTTTTAGCCTCCCCCCTACGGCCCCTAGAGCCCCGGCAAGCCCCCCCCTTTAGCCCCGCCCCTTCCGGCTTTAGCCCCGCCCAATCCGCCCTTAGCCCCGCCCACCCCGCCCTTGGCCCCGCCCATTCCCCCTTTAGCCACGCCCATTCCGCCTTCAGCCACGGCCTTTCCCCCTTTAGCCCTGCCCATACACGATTCTGCCTCGCCCATTCCCCTTTTAGCCTCCCCCCTACGGCCCCTAGAGCCCCGGCAAGCCCCCCCCTTTAGCCCCGCCCCTTCCGGCTTTAGCCCCGCCCACTCCGCCCTTAGCCCCGCCCACCCCGCCCTTGGCCCCGCCCATTCCCCCTTTAGCCACGCCCATTCCGCCTTCAGCCACGGCCTTTCCCCCTTTAGCCCTGCCCATAGATGATTCTGCCTCGCCCATTCCCCTTTTAGCCTCCCCCCTACGGCCCCTAGAGCCCCGGCAAGCCCCCCCCTTTAGCCCCGCCCCTTCCGGCTTTCGCCCCGCCCCTTCCGGCTTTAGCCCCGCCCACTCCGCCCTTAGCCCCGCCCACCCCGCCCTTGGCCCCGCCCATTCCCCCTTTAGCCACGCCCATTCCGCCTTCAGCCACGGCCTTTCCCCCTTTAGCCCTGCCCATACACCATTCTGCCTCGCCCATTCCCCTTTTAGCCTCCCCCCTACGGCCCCTAGAGCCCCGGCAAGCCCCCCCCTTAAGCCCCGCCCCTTCCGGCTTTAGCCCCGCCCCTTCCGGCTTTAGCCCCGCCCCTTCCGGCTTTAGCCCCGCCCACCCCGCCCTTGGCCCCGCCCATTCCCCCTTTAGCCACGCCCATTCCGCCTTCAGCCACGGCCTTTCCCCCTTTAGCCCTGCCCATACACGATTCTGCCTCGCCCATTCCCCTTTTAGCCTCCCCCCCTACGGCCCCTAGAGCCCCGGCAAGCCCCCCCCCCTTTAGCCCCGCCCCTTCCTGCTTAGCCCCGCCCCTTCCGGCTTTAGCCCCGCCCACTCCGCCCTTAGCCCCGCCCACCCCGCCCTTGGCCCCGCCCATTCCCCCTTTAGCCACGCCCATTCCGCCTTCAGCCACGGCCTTTCCCCCTTTAGCCCTGCCCATACACGATTCTGCCTCGCCCATTCCCCTTTTAGCCTCCCCCCTACGGCCCCTAGAGCCCCGGCAAGCCCCCCCCTTTAGCCCCGCCCCTTCCGGCTTTAGCCCCGCCCCTTCCTGCTTTAGCCCCGCCCACTCCGCCCTTAGCCCCGCCCACCCCGCCCTTGGCCCCGCCCATTTTCCCTTTAGCCACGCCCATTCCGCCTTCAGCCACGGCCTTTCCCCCTTTAGCCCTGCCCATACACGATTCTGCCTCGCCCATTCCCCTTTTAGCCTCCCCCCTACGGCCCCTAGAGCCCCGGCAAGCCCCCCCCTTTAGCCCCGCCCCTTCCGGCTTTAGCCCCGCCCACTCCGCCCTTAGCCCCGCCCACCCCGCCCTTGGCCCCGCCCATTCCCCCTTTATCCACGCCCATTCCGCCTTCAGCCACGGCCTTTCCCCCTTTAGCCCTGCCCATACACGATTCTGCCTCGCCCATTCCCCTTTTAGCCTCTCCCCTACGGCCCCTAGAGCCCCGGCAAGCCCCCCCCCCTTTAGCCCCGCCCCTTCCGGCTTTAGCCCCGCCCACTCCGCCCTTAGCCCCGCCCACTCCGCCCTTAGCCCCGCCCACCCCGCCCTTGGCCCCGCCCATTCCCCCTTTAGCCACGCCCATTCCGCCTTCAGCCACGGCCTTTCCCCCTTTAGCCCTGCCCATACACGATTCTGCCTCGCCCATTCCCCTTTTAGCCTCCCCCCTACGGCCCCTAGAGCCCCGGCAAGCCCCCCCCCTTTAGCCCCGCCCACTCCGGCTTTAGCCCCGCCCCTTCCGCCCTTAGCCCCGCCCACCCCGCCCTTGGCCCCGCCCATTTTCCCTTTAGCCACGCCCATTCCGCCTTCAGCCACGGCCTTTCCCCCTTTAGCCCTGCCCATACACGATTCTGCCTCGCCCATTCCCCTTTTAGCCTCCCCCCTACGGCCCCTAGAGCCCCGGCAAGCCCCTCCTTTAGCCCCGCCCCTTCCGGCTTTAGCCCCGCCCACTCCGCCCTTAGCCCCGCCCACCCCGCCCTTGGCCCCGCCCATTCCCCCTTTAGCCACGCCCATTCCGCCTTCAGCCACAGCCTTTCCCCCTTTAGCCCTGCCCATACACGATTCTGCCTCGCCCATTCCCCTTTTAGCCTCCCCCCTACGGCCCCTAGGGCCCCGGCAAGCCCCCCCCTTTAGCCCCGCCCCTTCCGGCTTTAGCCCCGCCCACTCCGCCCTTAGCCCCGCCCACCCCGCCCTTGGCCCCGCCCATTCCCCCTTTAGCCACGCCCATTCCGCCTTCAGCCACGGCCTTTCCCCCTTTAGCCCTGCCCATACACGATTCTGCCTCGCCCATTCCCCTTTTAGCCTCCCCCCTACGGCCCCTAGAGCCCCGGCAAGGCCCCCCCCTTTAGCCCCGCCCCTTCCGGCTTTCGCCCCGCCCACTCCGGCTTTAGCCCCGCCCACTCCGCCCTTAGCCCCGCCCACCCCGCCCTTGGCCCCGCCCATTCCCCCTTTAGCCACGCCCATTCCGCCTTCAGCCACGGCCTTTCCCCCTTTAGCCCTGCCCATACACGATTCTGCCTCGCCCATTCCCCTTTTAGCCTCCCCCCTACGGCCCCTAGAGCCCCGGCAAGCCCCCCCCCTTTAGCCCCGCCCCTTCCGTCTTTAGCCCCGCCCATTCCGCCCTTAGCCCCGCCCACCCCGCCCTTGGCCCCGCCCATTCCCCCTTTAGCCACGCCCATTCCGCCTTCAGCCACGGCCTTTCCCCCTTTAGCCCTGCCCATACACGATTCTGCCTCGCCCATTCCCCTTTTAGCCTCCCCCCTACGGCCCCTAGAGCCCCGGCAAGCCCCCCCCCTTTAGCCCCGCCCCTTCCGGCTTTCGCCCCGCCCCTTCCGGCTTTAGCCCCGCCCACTCCGCCCTTAGCCCCGCCCACCCCGCCCTTGGCCCCGCCCATTCCCCCTTTAGCCACGCCCATTCCGCCTTCAGCCACGGCCTTTCCCCCTTTAGCCCTGCCCATACACGATTCTGCCTCGCCCATTCCCCTTTTAGCCTCCCCCCTACGGCCCCTAGAGCCCCGGCAAGCCCCCCCCTTTAGCCCCGCCCCTTCCTGCTTTAGCCCCGCCCCTTCCGGCTTTAGCCCCGCCCACTCCGCCCTTAGCCCCGCCCACCCCGCCCTTGGCCCCGCCCATTCCCCCTTTAGCCACGCCCATTCCGCCTTCAGCCACGGCCTTTCCCCCTTTAGCCCTGCCCATACACGATTCTGCCTCGCCCATTCCCCTTTTAGCCTCCTCCCTACGGCCCCTAGAGCCCCGGCAAGCCCCCCCCCTTTAGCCCCGCCCCTTCCTGCTTTAGCCCCGCCCACTCCGCCCTTAGCCCCGCCCACCCCGCCCTTGGCCCCGCCCATTCCCCCTTTAGCCACGCCCATTCCGCCTTCAGCCACGGCCTTTCCCCCTTTAGCCCTGCCCATACACGATTCTGCCTCGCCCATTCCCCTTTTAGCCTCCCCCCTACGGCCCCTAGAGCCCCGGCAAGCCCCCCCCTTTAGCCCCGCCCCTTCCGGCTTTAGCCCCGCCCACTCCGCCCTTAGCCCCGCCCACCCCGCCCTTGGCCCCGCCCATTCCCCCTTTAGCCACGCCCATTCCGCCTTCAGCCACGGCCTTTCCCCCTTTAGCCCTGCCCATACACGATTCTGCCTCGCCCATTCCCCTTTTAGCCTCCCCCCTACGGCCCCTAGAGCCCCGACAAGGCCCCCCCCTTTAGCCCCGCCCCTTCCGGCTTTCGCCCCGCCCACTCCGGCTTTAGCCCCGCCCACTCCGCCCTTAGCCCCGCCCACCCCGCCCTTGGCCCCGCCCATTCCCCCTTTAGCCACGCCCATTCCGCCTTCAGCCACGGCCTTTCCCCCTTTAGCCCTGCCCATACACGATTCTGCCTCGCCCATTCCCCTTTTAGCCTCCCCCCTACGGCCCCTAGAGCCCCGGCAAGCCCCCCCCCTTTAGCCCCGCCCCTTCCGTCTTTAGCCCCGCCCATTCCGCCCTTAGCCCCGCCCACCCCGCCCTTGGCCCCGCCCATTCCCCCTTTAGCCACGCCCATTCCGCCTTCAGCCACGGCCTTTCCCCCTTTAGCCCTGCCCATACACCATTCTGCCTCGCCCATTCCCCTTTTAGCCTCCCCCCTACGGCCCCTAGAGCCCCGGCAAGCCCCCCCCCTTTAGCCCCGCCCCTTCCGGCTTTCGCCCCGCCCCTTCCGGCTTTAGCCCCGCCCACTCCGCCCTTAGCCCCGCCCACCCCGCCCTTGGCCCCGCCCATTCCCCCTTTAGCCACGCCCATTCCGCCTTCAGCCACGGCCTTTCCCCCTTTAGCCCTGCCCATACACGATTCTGCCTCGCCCATTCCCCTTTTAGCCTCCCCCCTACGGCCCCTAGAGCCCCGGCAAGCCCCCCCCTTTAGCCCCGCCCCTTCCTGCTTTAGCCCCGCCCCTTCCGGCTTTAGCCCCGCCCACTCCGCCCTTAGCCCCGCCCACCCCGCCCTTGGCCCCGCCCATTCCCCCTTTAGCCACGCCCATTCCGCCTTCAGCCACGGCCTTTCCCCCTTTAGCCCTGCCCATACACGATTCTGCCTCGCCCATTCCCCTTTTAGCCTCCCCCCTACGGCCCCTAGAGCCCCGGCAAGCCCCCCCCCTTTAGCCCCGCCCCTTCCTGCTTTAGCCCCGCCCACTCCGCCCTTAGCCCCGCCCACCCCGCCCTTGGCCCCGCCCATTCCCCCTTTAGCCACGCCCATTCCGCCTTCAGCCACGGCCTTTCCCCCTTTAGCCCTGCCCATACACGATTCTGCCTCGCCCATTCCCCTTTTAGCCTCCCCCCTACGGCCCCTAGAGCCCCGGCAAGCCCCCCCCTTTAGCCCCGCCCCTTCCGGCTTTAGCCCCGCCCACTCCGCCCTTAGCCCCGCCCACCCCGCCCTTGGCCCCGCCCATTCCCCCTTTAGCCACGCCCATTCCGCCTTCAGCCACGGCCTTTCCCCCTTTAGCCCTGCCCATACACGATTCTGCCTCGCCCATTCCCCTTTTAGCCTCCCCCCTACGGCCCCTAGAGCCCCGGCAAGGCCCCCCCCTTTAGCCCCGCCCCTTCCGGCTTTAGCCCCGCCCACTCCGCCCTTAGCCCCGCCCACTCCGCCCTTAGCCCCGCCCACCCCGCCCTTGGCCCCGCCCATTTTCCCTTTAGCCACGCCCATTCCGCCTTCAGCCACGGCCTTTCCCCCTTTAGCCCTGCCTATACACGATTCTGCCTCGCCCATTCCCCTTTTAGCCTCCCCCCTACGGCCCCTAGAGCCCCGGCAAGCCCCCCCCTTTAGCCCCGCCCCTTCCGGCTTTAGCCCCGCCCCTTCCGGCTTTAGCCCCGCCCACCCCGCCCTTGGCCCCGCCCATTCCCCCTTTAGCCACGCCCATTCCGCCTTCAGCCACGGCCTTTCCCCCTTTAGCCCTGCCCATACACGATTCTGCCTCGCCCATTCCCCTTTTAGCCTCCCCCCTACGGCCCCTAGAGCCCCGGCAAGCCCCCCCCCCTTTAGCCCCGCCCCTTCCGGCTTTAGCCCCGCCCACTCCGCCCTTAGCCCCGCCCACCCCGTGCTTGGCCCCGCCCATTCCCCCTTTAGCCACGCCCATTCCGCCTTCAGCCACGGCCTTTCCCCCTTTAGCCCTGCCCATACACGATTCTGCCTTGCCCATTCCCCTTTTAGCCTCCCCCCTACGGCCCCTAGAGCCCCGGCAAGCCCCCCCCCTTTAGCCCCGCCCCTTCCGGCTTTCGCCCCGCCCACTCCGGCTTTAGCCCCGCCCACTCCGCCCTTAGCCCCGCCCACCCCGCCCTTGGCCCCGCCCATTCCCCCTTTAGCCACGCCCATTCCGCCTTCAGCCACGGCCTTTCCCCCTTTAGCCCTGCCCATACACGATTCTGCCTCGCCCATTCCCCTTTTAGCCTCCCCCCTACGGCCCCTAGAGCCCCGGCAAGCCTCCCCTTTAGCCCCGCCCCTTCCGGCTTTAGCCCCGCCCTCTCCGCCCTTAGCCCCGCCCACCCCGCCCTTGGCCCCGCCCATTCCCCCTTTAGCCACGCCCATTCCGCCTTCAGCCACGGCCTTTCCCCCTTTAGCCCTGCCCATACACGATTCTGCCTCGCCCATTCCCCTTTTAGCCTCCCCCCTACGGCCCCTAGAGCCCCGGCAAGGCCCCCCCCTTTAGCCCCGCCCCTTCCGGCTTTAGCCCCGCCCACTCCGCCCTTAGCCCCGCCCACTCCGCCCTTAGCCCCGCCCACCCCGCCCTTGGCCCCGCCCATTTTCCCTTTAGCCACGCCCATTCCGCCTTCAGCCACGGCCTTTCCCCCTTTAGCCCTGCCCATACACGATTCTGCCTCGCCCATTCCCCTTTTAGCCTCCCCCCTACGGCCCGTAGAGCCCCGGCAAGCCCCCCCCTTTAGCCCCGCCCCTTCCGGCTTTAGCCCCGCCCACTCCGCCCTTAGCCCCGCCCACTCCGCCCTTGGCCCCGCCCATTCCCCCTTTAGCCACGCCCATTCCGCCTTCAGCCACGGCCTTTCCCCCTTTAGCCCTGCCCATACACGATTCTGCCTCGCCCATTCCCCTTTTAGCCTCCCCCCTACGGCCCCTAGAGCCCCGGCAAGCCCCCCCCCTTTAGCCCCGCCCCTTCCGGCTTTCGCCCCGCGCACTCCGGCTTTAGCCCCGCCCACTCCGCCCTTAGCCCCGCCCACCCCGCCCTTGGCCCCGCCCATTCCCCCTTTAGCCACGCCCATTCCGCCTTCAGCCACGGCCTTTCCCCCTTTAGCCCTGCCCATACACGATTCTGCCTCGCCCATTCCCCTTTTAGCCTCCCCCCTACGGCCCCTAGAGCCCCGGCAAGCCCCCCCCCTTTAGCCCCGCCCCTTCCGGCTTTAGCCCCGCCCCTTCCTGCTTTAGCCCCGCCCACTCCGCCCTTAGCCCCGCCCACCCCGCCCTTGGCCCCGCCCATTTTCCCTTTAGCCACGCCCATTCCGCCTTCAGTCACGGCCTTTCCCCCTTTAGCCCTGCCCATACACGATTCTGCCTCGCCCATTCCCCTTTCAGCCTCCCCCCTACGGCCCCTAGAGCCCCGGCAAGCCCCCCCCCTTTAGCCCCGCCCCTTCCGTCTTTAGCCCCGCCCACTCCGCCCTTAGCCCCGCCCACCCCGCCCTTGGCCCCGCCCATTCCCCCTTTAGCCACGCCCATTCCGCCTTCAGCCACGGCCTTTCCCCCTTTAGCCCTGCCCATACACGATTCTGCCTCGCCCATTCCCCTTTTAGCCTCCCCCCCTACGGCCCCTAGAGCCCCGGCAAGCCCCCCCCCTTTAGCCCCGCCCCTTCCTGCTTAGCCCCGCCCCTTCCGGCTTTAGCCCCGCCCACTCCGCCCTTAGCCCCGCCCACCCCGCCCTTGGCCCCGCCCATTCCCCCTTTAGCCACGCCCATTCCGCCTTCAGCCACGGCCTTTCCCCCTTTAGCCCTGCCCATACACGATTCTGCCTCGCCCATTCCCCTTTTAGCCTCCCCCCTACGGCCCCTAGAGCCCCGGCAAGCCCCCCCCTTTAGCCCCGCCCCTTCCGGCTTTAGCCCCGCCCCTTCCTGCTTTAGCCCCGCCCACTCCGCCCTTAGCCCCGCCCACCCCGCCCTTGGCCCCGCCCATTTTCCCTTTAGCCACGCCCATTCCGCCTTCAGCCACGGCCTTTCCCCCTTTAGCCCTGCCCATACACGATTCTGCCTCGCCCATTCCCCTTTTAGCCTCCCCCCTACGGCCCCTAGAGCCCCGGCAAGCCCCCCCCTTTAGCCCCGCCCCTTCCGGCTTTAGCCCCGCCCATTCCGGCTTTAGCCCCGCCCACTCCGCCCTTGGCCCCGCCCACCCCGCCCTTGGCCCCGCCCATTTTCCCTTTAGCCACGCCCATTCCGCCTTCAGCCACGGCCTTTCCCCTTTAGCCCTGCCCATACACGATTCTGCCTCGCCCATTCCCCTTTTAGCCTCCCCCCTACGGCCCCTAGAGCCCCGGCAAGCCCCCCCTTTAGCCCCGCCCCTTCCGGCTTTCGCCCCGCCCACTCCGCCCTTAGCCCCGCCCACCCCGCCCTTGGCCCCGCCCACCCCGCCCTTGGCCCCGCCCATTCCCCCTTTAGCCACGCCCATTCCGCCTTCAGCCACGGCCTTTCCCCCTTTAGCCCTGCCCATACACGATTCTGCCTCGCCCATTCCCCTTTTAGCCTCCCCCCTACGGCCCCTAGAGCCCCGGCAAGCCCCCCCTTTAGCCCCGCCCCTTCCGGCTTTCGACCCGCCCACTCCGCCCTTAGCCCCGCCCACCCCGCCCTTGGCCCCGCCCACCCCGCCCTTGGCCCCGCCCATTCCCCCTTTAGCCACGCCCATTCCGCCTTCAGCCACGGCCTTTCCCCCTTTAGCCCTGCCCATACACGATTCTGCCGCGCCCATTCCCCTTTTAGCCTCCCCCCTACGGCCCCTAGAGCCCCGGCAAGCCCCCCCCTTTAGCCCCGCCCCTTCCGGCTTTCGCCCCGCCCACTCCGCCCTTAGCCCCGCCCACCCCGCCCTTGGCCCCGCCCACCCCGCCCTTGGCCCCGCCCATTCCCCCTTTAGCCACGCCCATTCCGCCTTCAGCCACGGCATTTCCCCCTTTAGCCCTGCCCATACACGATTCTGCCTCGCCCATTCCCCTTTTAGCCTCCCCCCTACGGCCCCTAGAGCCCCGGCAAGCCCCCCCCTTGAGCCCCGCCCCTTCCGGCTTTAGCCCCGCCCACTCCGGCTTTAGCCCCGCCCACCCCGCCCTTGGCCCCGCCCATTCCCCCTTTAGCCACGCCCATTCCGCCTTCAGCCACGGCCTTTCCCCCTTTAGCCCTGCCCATACACGATTCTGCCTCGCCCATTCCCCTTTCAGCCTCCCCCCTACGGCCCCTAGAGCCCCGGCAAGCCCCCCCCCCCTTTAGCCCCGCCCCTTCCGGCTTTAGCCCCGCCCCTTCCGGCTTTAGCCCCGCCCACTCCGCCCTTAGCCCCGCCCACCCCGCCCTTGGCCCCGCCCATTCCCCCTTTAGCCACGCCCATTCCGCCTTCAGCCACGGCCTTTCCCCCTTTAGCCCTGCCCATACACGATTCTGCCTCGCCCATTCCCCTTTTAGCCTCCCCCCTACGGCCCCTAGAGCCCTGGCAAGCCCCCCCCCTTTAGCCCCGCCCACTCCGGCTTTAGCCCCGCCCCTTCCGCCCTTAGCCCCGCCCACCCCGCCCTTGGCCCCGCCCATTTTCCCTTTAGCCACGCCCATTCCGCCTTCAGCCACGGCCTTTCCCCCTTTAGCCCTGCCCATACACGATTCTGCCTCGCCCATTCCCCTTTTAGCCTCCCCCCTACGGCCCCTAGAGCCCCGGCAAGCCCCTCCTTTAGCCCCGCCCCTTCCGGCTTTAGCCCCGCCCACTCCGCCCTTAGCCCCGCCCACCCCGCCCTTGGCCCCGCCCATTCCCCCTTTAGCCACGCCCATTCCGCCTTCAGCCACAGCCTTTCCCCCTTTAGCCCTGCCCATACACGATTCTGCCTCGCCCATTCCCCTTTTAGCCTCCCCCCTACGGCCCCTAGAGCCCCGGCAAGCCCCCCCCTTTAGCCCCGCCCCTTCCGGCTTTAGCCCCGCCCACTCCGCCCTTAGCCCCGCCCACCCCGCCCTTGGCCCCGCCCATTCCCCCTTTAGCCACGCCCATTCCGCCTTCAGCCACGGCCTTTCCCCCTTTAGCCCTGCCCATACACGATTCTGCCTCGCCCATTCCCCTTTTAGCCTCCCCCCTACGGCCCCTAGAGCCCCGGCAAGCCCCCCCCTTTAGCCCCGCCCCTTCCGGCTTTCGCCCCGCCCACTCCGGCTTTAGCCCCGCCCACTCCGCCCTTAGCCCCGCCCACCCCGCCCTTGGCCCCGCCCATTCCCCCTTTAGCCACGCCCATTCCGCCTTCAGCCACGGCCTTTCCCCCTTTAGCCCTGCCCATACACGATTCTGCCTCGCCCATTCCCCTTTTAGCCTCCCCCCTACGGCCCCTAGAGCCCCGGCAAGCCCCCCCCCCTTTAGCCCCGCCCCTTCCGGCTTTCGCCCCGCCCACTCCGGCTTTAGCCCCGCCCACTCCGCCCTTAGCCCCGCCCACCCCGCCCTTGGCCCCGCCCATTCCCCCTTTAGCCACGCCCATTCCGCCTTCAGCCACGGCCTTTCCCCCTTTAGCCCTGCCCATACACGATTCTGCCTCGCCCATTCCCCTTTTAGCCTCCCCCCTACGGCCCCTAGAGCCCCGGCAAGCCCCCCCCTTTAGCCCCGCCCCTTCCTGCTTTAGCCCCGCCCCTTCCGGCTTTAGCCCCGCCCACTCCGCCCTTAGCCCCGCCCACCCCGCCCTTGGCCCCGCCCATTCCCCCTTTAGCCACGCCCATTCCGCCTTCAGCCACGGCCTTTCCCCCTTTAGCCCTGCCCATACACCATTCTGCCTCGCCCATTCCCCTTTTAGCCTCCCCCCTACGGCCCCTAGAGCCCCGGCAAGCCCCCCCCCTTTAGCCCCGCCCCTTCCTGCTTTAGCCCCGCCCACTCCGCCCTTAGCCCCGCCCACCCCGCCCTTGGCCCCGCCCATTCCCCCTTTAGCCACGCCCATTCCGCCTTCAGCCACGGCCTTTCCCCCTTTAGCCCTGCCCATACACGATTCTGCCTCGCCCATTCCCCTTTTAGCCTCCCCCCTACGGCCCCTAGAGCCCCGGCAAGCCCCCCCCTTTAGCCCCGCCCCTTCCGGCTTTAGCCCCGCCCCTTCCGGCTTTAGCCCCGCCCACTCCGCCCTTAGCCCCGCCCACCACGCCCTTGGTCCCGCCCATTTTCCCTTTAGCCACGCCCATTCCGCCTTCAGCCACGGCCTTTCCCCCTTTAGCCCTGCCCATACACGATTCTGCCTCGCCCATTCCCCTTTTAGCCTCCCCCCTACGGCCCCTAGAGCCCCGGCAAGCCCCCCCTTTAGCCCCGCCCCTTCCGGCTTTCGACCCGCCCACTCCGCCCTTAGCCCCGCCCACCCCGCCCTTGGCCCCGCCCACCCCGCCCTTGGCCCCGCCCATTCCCCCTTTAGCCACGCCCATTCCGCCTTCAGCCACGGCCTTTCCCCCTTTAGCCCTGCCCATACACGATTCTGCCGCGCCCATTCCCCTTTTAGCCTCCCCCCTACGGCCCCTAGAGCCCCGGCAAGCCCCCCCCTTTAGCCCCGCCCCTTCCGGCTTTCGCCCCGCCCACTCCGCCCTTAGCCCCGCCCACCCCGCCCTTGGCCCCGCCCACCCCGCCCTTGGCCCCGCCCATTCCCCCTTTAGCCACGCCCATTCCGCCTTCAGCCACGGCATTTCCCCCTTTAGCCCTGCCCATACACGATTCTGCCTCGCCCATTCCCCTTTTAGCCTCCCCCCTACGGCCCCTAGAGCCCCGGCAAGCCCCCCCCTTTAGCCCCGCCCCTTCCGGCTTTAGCCCCGCCCACTCCGCCCTTAGCCCCGCCCACCCCGCCCTTGGCCCCGCCCATTCCCCCTTTATCCACGCCCATTCCGCCTTCAGCCACGGCCTTTCCCCCTTTAGCCCTGCCCATACACGATTCTGCCTCGCCCATTCCCCTTTTAGCCTCCCCTCTACGGCCCCTAGAGCCCCGGCAAGCCCCCCCCTTTAGCCCCGCCCCTTCCGGCTTTAGCCCCGCCCCTTCCGGCTTTAGCCCCGCCCACTCCGCCCTTAGCCCCGCCCACCCCGCCCTTGGCCCCGCCCATTCCCCCTTTAGCCACGCCCATTCCGCCTTCAGCCACGGCCTTTCCCCCTTTAGCCCTGCCCATACACGATTCTGCCTCGCCCATTCCCCTTTTAGCCTCCCCCCTACGGCCCCTAGAGCCCCGGCAAGCCCCCCCCCTTTAGCCCCGCCCACTCCGGCTTTAGCCCCGCCCCTTCCGCCCTTAGCCCCGCCCACCCCGCCCTTGGCCCCGCCCATTTTCCCTTTAGCCACGCCCATTCCGCCTTCAGCCACGGCCTTTCCCCCTTTAGCCCTGCCCATACACGATTCTGCCTCGCCCATTCCCCTTTTAGCCTCCCCCCCTACGGCCCCTAGAGCCCCGGCAAGCCCCTCCTTTAGCCCCGCCCCTTCCGGCTTTAGCCCCGCCCACTCCGCCCTTAGCCCCGCCCACCCCGCCCTTGGCCCCGCCCATTCCCCCTTTAGCCACGCCCATTCCGCCTTCAGCCACAGCCTTTCCCCCTTTAGCCCTGCCCATACACGATTCTGCCTCGCCCATTCCCCTTTTAGCCTCCCCCCCTACGGCCCCTAGAGCCCCGGCAAGCCCCCCCCCTTTAGCCCCGCCCCTTCCGGCTTTAGCCCCGCCCATTCCGCCCTTAGCCCCGCCCACCCCGCCCTTGGCCCCGCCCATTCCCCCTTTAGCCACGCCCATTCCGCCTTCAGCCACGGCCTTTCCCCCTTTAGCCCTGCCCATACACGATTCTGCCTCGCCCATTCCCCTTTTAGCCTCCCCCCTACGGCCCCTAGAGCCCCGGCAAGCCCCCCCCCCCTTTAGCCCCGCCCCTTCCGGCTTTCGCCCCGCCCACTCCGGCTTTAGCCCCGCCCACTCCGCCCTTAGCCCCGCCCACCCCGCCCTTGGCCCCGCCCATTCCCCCTTTAGCCACGCCCATTCCGCCTTCAGCCACGGCCTTTCCCCCTTTAGCCCTGCCCATACACGATTCTGCCTCGCCCATTCCCCTTTTAGCCTCCCCCCTACGGCCCCTAGAGCCCCGGCAAGCCCCCCCCTTTAGCCCCGCCCCTTCCTGCTTTAGCCCCGCCCCTTCCGGCTTTAGCCCCGCCCACTCCGCCCTTAGCCCCGCCCACCCCGCCCTTGGCCCCGCCCATTCCCCCTTTAGCCACGCCCATTCCGCCTTCAGCCACGGCCTTTCCCCCTTTAGCCCTGCCCATACACCATTCTGCCTCGCCCATTCCCCTTTTAGCCTCCCCCCTACGGCCCCTAGAGCCCCGGCAAGCCCCCCCCCTTTAGCCCCGCCCCTTCCTGCTTTAGCCCCGCCCACTCCGCCCTTAGCCCCGCCCACCCCGCCCTTGGCCCCGCCCATTCCCCCTTTAGCCACGCCCATTCCGCCTTCAGCCACGGCCTTTCCCCCTTTAGCCCTGCCCATACACGATTCTGCCTCGCCCATTCCCCTTTTAGCCTCCCCCCTACGGCCCCTAGAGCCCCGGCAAGCCCCCCCCTTTAGCCCCGCCCCTTCCGGCTTTAGCCCCGCCCCTTCCGGCTTTAGCCCCGCCCACTCCGCCCTTAGCCCCGCCCACCACGCCCTTGGTCCCGCCCATTTTCCCTTTAGCCACGCCCATTCCGCCTTCAGCCACGGCCTTTCCCCCTTTAGCCCTGCCCATACACGATTCTGCCTCGCCCATTCCCCTTTTAGCCTCCCCCCTACGGCCCCTAGAGCCCCGGCAAGCCCCCCCCTTTAGCCCCGCCCCTTCCGGCTTTAGCCCCGCCCCTTCCGGCTTTAGCCCCGCCCACTCCGTTCTTAGCCCCGCCCACCCCGCCCTTGGCCCCGCCCATTTTCCCTTTAGCCACGCCCATTCCGCCTTCAGCCACGGCCTTTCCCCCTTTAGCCCTGCCCATACACGATTCTGCCTCGCCCATTCCCCTTTTAGCCTCCCCCCTACGGCCCCTAGAGCCCCGGCAAGCCCCCCCCCTTTAGCCCCGCCCCTTCCGGCTTTAGCCCCGCCCACTCCACCCTTAGCCCCGCCCACCCCGCCCTTGGCCCCGCCCATTCCCCCTTTAGCCACGCCCATTCCGCCTTCAGCCACGGCCTTTCCCCCTTTAGCCCTGCCCATACACGATTCTGCCTCGCCCATTCCCCTTTTAGCCTCCCCCCTACGGCCCCTAGAGCCCCGGCAAGCCCCCCCCCTTTAGCCCCGCCCCTTCCGGCTTTAGCCCCGCCCACTCCGCCCTTAGCCCCGCCCACCCCGCCCTTGGCCCCGCCCATTCCCCCTTTAGCCACGCCCATTCCGCCTTCAGCCACGGCCTTTCCCCCTTTAGCCCTGCCCATACACGATTCTGCCTTGCCCATTCCCCTTTTAGCCTCCCCCCTACGGCCCCTAGAGCCCCGGCAAGCCCCCCCCCTTTAGCCCCGCCCCTTCCGGCTTTCGCCCCGCCCACTCCGGCTTTAGCCCCGCCCACTCCGCCCTTAGCCCCGCCCACCCCGCCCTTGGCCCCGCCCATTCCCCCTTTAGCCACGCCCATTCCGCCTTCAGCCACGGCCTTTCCCCCTTTAGCCCTGCCCATACACGATTCTGCCTCGCCCATTCCCCTTTTAGCCTCCCCCCTACGGCCCCTAGAGCCCCGGCAAGCCTCCCCCTTTAGCCCCGCCCCTTCCGGCTTTAGTCCCGCCCACTCCGCCCTTAGCCCCGCCCACCCCGCCCTTGGCCCCGCCCATTCCCCCTTTAGCCACGCCCATTCCGCCTTCAGCCACGGCCTTTCCCCCTTTAGCCCTGCCCATACACGATTCTGCCTCGCCCATTCCCCTTTTAGCCTCCCCCCTACGGCCCCTAGAGCCCCGGCAAGGCCCCCCCTTTAGCCCCGCCCCTTCCGGCTTTAGCCCCGCCCACTCCGCCCTTAGCCCCGCCCACTCCGCCCTTAGCCCCGCCCACCCCGCCCTTGGCCCCGCCCATTTTCCCTTTAGCCACGCCCATTCCGCCTTCAGCCACGGCCTTTCCCCCTTTAGCCCTGCCTATACACGATTCTGCCTCGCCCATTCCCCTTTTAGCCTCCCCCCTACGGCCCCTAGAGCCCCGGCAAGCCCCCCCCTTTAGCCCCGCCCCTTCCGGCTTTAGCCCCGCCCCTTCCGGCTTTAGCCCCGCCCACCCCGCCCTTGGCCCCGCCCATTCCCCCTTTAGCCACGCCCATTCCGCCTTCAGCCACGGCCTTTCCCCCTTTAGCCCTGCCCATACACGATTCTGCCTCGCCCATTCCCCTTTTAGCCTCCCCCCTACGGCCCCTAGAGCCCCGGCAAGCCCCCCCCCTTTAGCCCCGCCCCTTCCGGCTTTAGCCCCGCCCACTCCGCCCTTAGCCCCGCCCACCCCGTGCTTGGCCCCGCCCATTCCCCCTTTAGCCACGCCCATTCCGCCTTCAGCCACGGCCTTTCCCCCTTTAGCCCTGCCCATACACGATTCTGCCTTGCCCATTCCCCTTTTAGCCTCCCCCCTACGGCCCCTAGAGCCCCGGCAAGCCCCCCCCCCTTAGCCCCGCCCCTTCCGGCTTTCGCCCCGCCCACTCCGGCTTTAGCCCCGCCCACTCCGCCCTTAGCCCCGCCCACCCCGCCCTTGGCCCCGCCCATTCCCCCTTTAGCCACGCCCATTCCGCCTTCAGCCACGGCCTTTCCCCCTTTAGCCCTGCCCATACACGATTCTGCCTCGCCCATTCCCCTTTTAGCCTCCCCCCTACGGCCCCTAGAGCCCCGGCAAGCCTCCCCCTTTAGCCCCGCCCCTTCCGGCTTTAGCCCCGCCCACTCCGCCCTTAGCCCCGCCCACCCCGCCCTTGGCCCCGCCCATTCCCCCTTTAGCCACGCCCATTCCGCCTTCAGCCACGGCCTTTCCCCCTTTAGCCCTGCCTATACACGATTCTGCCTCGCCCATTCCCCTTTTAGCCTCCCCCCTACGGCCCCTAGAGCCCCGGCAAGGCCCCCCCCTTTAGCCCCGCCCCTTCCGGCTTTAGCCCCGCCCACTCCGCCCTTAGCCCCGCCCACTCCGCCCTTAGCCCCGCCCACCCCGCCCTTGGCCCCGCCCATTTTCCCTTTAGCCACGCCCATTCCGCCTTCAGCCACGGCCTTTCCCCCTTTAGCCCTGCCCATACACGATTCTGCCTCGCCCATTCCCCTTTTAGCCTCCCCCCTACGGCCCCTAGAGCCCCGGCAAGCCCCCCCCTTTAGCCCCGCCCCTTCCGGCTTTAGCCCCGCCCCTTCCGTCTTTAGCCCCGCCCACTCCGCCCTTAGCCCCGCCCACCCCGCCCTTGGCCCCGCCCATTCCCCCTTTAGCCACGCCCATTCCGCCTTCAGCCACGGCCTTTCCCCCTTTAGCCCTGCCCATACACGATTCTGCCTCGCCCATTCCCCTTTTACCCTCCCCCGTACGGCCCCTAGAGCCCCGGCAAGCCCCCCCTTTAGCCCCGCCCCTTCCGGTTTTAGCCCCGCCCCTTCCGGCTTTAGCCCCGCCCACTCCGCCTTTAGCCCCGCCCATTCCGCCCTTGGCCCCGCCCACCCCGCCCTTGGCCCCGCCCATTCCCCCTTTAGCCACGCCCATTCCGCCTTCAGCCACGGCCTTTCCCCCTTTAGCCCTGCCCATATACGATTCTGCCTCGCCCATTCCCCTTTTAGCCTCCCCCCTACGGCCCCTAGAGCCCCGGCAAGCCCCCCCCTTTAGCCCCGCCCCTTCCTGCTTTAGCCCCGCCCACTCCGCCCTTAGCCCCGCCCACTCCGCCCTTAGCCCCGCCCACCCCGCCCTTGGCCCCGCCCATTTTCCCTTTAGCCACGCCCATTCCGCCTTCAGCCACGGCCTTTCCCCCTTTAGCCCTGCCCATACACGATTCTGCCTCGCCCATTCCCCTTTTAGCCTCCCCCCTACGGCCCCTAGAGCCCCGGCAAGCCCCCCCCCTTTAGCCCCGCCCCTTCCGGCTTTAGCCCCGCCCCTTCCGGCTTTAGCCCCGCCCACCCCGCCCTTGGCCCCGCCCATTCCCCCTTTAGCCACGCCCATTCCGCCTTCAGCCACGGCCTTTCCCCCTTTAGCCCTGCCCATACACGATTCTGCCTCGCCCATTCCCCTTTTAGCCTCCCCCCTACGGCCCCTAGAGCCCCGGCAAGCCCCCCCCCTTTAGCCCCGCCCCTTCCGGCTTTAGCCCCGCCCACTCCGCCCTTAGCCCCGCCCACCCCGCCCTTGGCCCCGCCCATTTTCCCTTTAGCCACGCCCATTCCGCCTTCAGCCACGGCCTTTCCCCCTTTAGCCCTGCCCATACACGATTCTGCCTCGCCCATTCCCCTTTTAGCCTCCCCCCTACGGCCCCTAGAGCCCCGGCAAGCCCCCCCCTTTAGCCCCGCCCCTTCCGGCTTTAGCCCCGCCCACTCCGCCCTTAGCCCCGCCCACCCCGCCCTTGGCCCCGCCCATTCCCCCTTTAGCCACGCCCATTCCGCCTTCAGCCACGGCCTTTCCCCCTTTAGCCCTGCCCATACACGATTCTGCCTCGCCCATTCCCCTTTTAGCCTCCCCCCTACGGCCCCTAGAGCCCCGGCAAGGCCCCCCCCTTTAGCCCCGCCCCTTCCGGCTTTAGCCCCGCCCACTCCGCCCTTAGCCCCGCCCACTCCGCCCTTAGCCCCGCCCACCCCGCCCTTGGCCCCGCCCATTTTCCCTTTAGCCACGCCCATTCCGCCTTCAGCCACGGCCTTTCCCCCTTTAGCCCTGCCTATACACGATTCTGCCTCGCCCATTCCCCTTTTAGCCTCCCCCCTACGGCCCCTAGAGCCCCGGCAAGCCCCCCCCTTTAGCCCCGCCCCTTCCGGCTTTAGCCCCGCCCCTTCCGGCTTTAGCCCCGCCCACCCCGCCCTTGGCCCCGCCCATTCCCCCTTTAGCCACGCCCATTCCGCCTTCAGCCACGGCCTTTCCCCCTTTAGCCCTGCCCATACACGATTCTGCCTCGCCCATTCCCCTTTTAGCCTCCCCCCTACGGCCCCTAGAGCCCCGGCAAGCCCCCCCCCTTTAGCCCCGCCCCTTCCGGCTTTAGCCCCGCCCACTCCGCCCTTAGCCCCGCCCACCCCGTGCTTGGCCCCGCCCATTCCCCCTTTAGCCACGCCCATTCCGCCTTCAGCCACGGCCTTTCCCCCTTTAGCCCTGCCCATACACGATTCTGCCTTGCCCATTCCCCTTTTAGCCTCCCCCCTACGGCCCCTAGAGCCCCGGCAAGCCCCCCCCCTTTAGCCCCGCCCCTTCCGGCTTTAGCCCCGCCCACTCCGCCCTTAGCCCCGCCCACCCCGCCCTTGGCCCCGCCCATTCCCCCTTTAGCCACGCCCATTCCGCCTTCAGCCACGGCCTTTCCCCCTTTAGCCCTGCCCATACACGATTCTGCCTCGCCCATTCCCCTTTTAGCCTCCCCCCTACGGCCCCTAGAGCCCCGGCAAGCCCCCCCCCTTTAGCCCCGCCCCTTCCGGCTTTCGCCCCGCCCACTCCGGCTTTAGCCCCGCCCACTCCGCCCTTAGCCCCGCCCACCCCGCCCTTGGCCCCGCCCATTCCCCCTTTAGCCACGCCCATTCCGCCTTCAGCCACGGCCTTTCCCCCTTTAGCCCTGCCCATACACGATTCTGCCTCGCCCATTCCCCTTTTAGCCTCCCCCCTACGGCCCCTAGAGCCCCGGCAAGCCCCCCCCCTTTAGCCCCGCCCCTTCCGGCTTTAGCCCCGCCCCTTCCGGCTTTAGCCCCGCCCACTCCGCCCTTAGCCCCGCCCACCCCGCCCTTGGCCCCGCCCACCCAGCCCTTGGCCCCGCCCATTCCCCCTTTAGCCACGCCCATTCCGCCTTCAGCCACGGCCTTTCCCCCTTTAGCCCTGCCCATACACGATTCTGCCTCGCCCATTCCCCTTTTAGCCTCCCCCCCTACGGCCCCTAGAGCCCCGGCAAGCCCCCCCCCTTTAGCCCCGCCCCTTCCTGCTTAGCCCCGCCCCTTCCGGCTTTAGCCCCGCCCACTCCGCCCTTAGCCCCGCCCACCCCGCCCTTGGCCCCGCCCATTCCCCCTTTAGCCACGCCCATTCCGCCTTCAGCCACGGCCTTTCCCCCTTTAGCCCTGCCCATACACGATTCTGCCTCGCCCATTCCCCTTTTAGCCTCCCCCCTACGGCCCCTAGAGCCCCGGCAAGCCCCCCCCTTTAGCCCCGCCCCTTCCGGCTTTAGCCCCGCCCCTTCCTGCTTTAGCCCCGCCCACTCCGCCCTTAGCCCCGCCCACCCCGCCCTTGGCCCCGCCCATTTTCCCTTTAGCCACGCCCATTCCGCCTTCAGCCACGGCCTTTCCCCCTTTAGCCCTGCCCATACACGATTCTGCCTCGCCCATTCCCCTTTTAGCCTCCCCCCTACGGCCCCTAGAGCCCCGGCAAGCCCCCCCCCTTTAGCCCCGCCCCTTCCGGCTTTAGCCCCGCCCACTCCGCCCTTAGCCCCGCCCACCCCGCCCTTGGCCCCGCCCATTCCCCCTTTAGCCACGCCCATTCCGCCTTCAGCCACGGCCTTTCCCCCTTTAGCCCTGCCCATACACGATTCTGCCTCGCCCATTCCCCTTTTAGCCTCCCCCCTACGGCCCCTAGAGCCCCGGCAAGCCCCCCCCTTTAGCCCCGCCCCTTCCGGCTTTAGCCCCGCCCACTCCGGCTTTAGCCCCGCCCACTCCGCCCTTAGCCCCGCCCACCCCGCCCTTGGCCCCGCCCATTCCCCCTTTAGCCACGCCCATTCCGCCTTCAGCCACGGCCTTTCCCCCTTTAGCCCTGCCCATACACGATTCTGCCTCGCCCATTCCCCTTTTAGCCTCCCCCCTACGGCCCCTAGAGCCCCGGCAAGCCCCCCCCTTTAGCCCCGCCCCTTCCGGCTTTAGCCCCGCCCAATCCGCCCTTAGCCCCGCCCACCCCGCCCTTGGCCCCGCCCATTCCCCCTTTAGCCACGCCCATTCCGCCTTCAGCCACGGCCTTTCCCCCTTTAGCCCTGCCCATACACGATTCTGCCTCGCCCATTCCCCTTTTAGCCTCCCCCCTACGGCCCCTAGAGCCCCGGCAAGCCCCCCCCTTTAGCCCCGCCCCTTCCGGCTTTAGCCCCGCCCACTCCGCCCTTAGCCCCGCCCACCCCGCCCTTGGCCCCGCCCATTCCCCCTTTAGCCACGCCCATTCCGCCTTCAGCCACGGCCTTTCCCCCTTTAGCCCTGCCCATAGATGATTCTGCCTCGCCCATTCCCCTTTTAGCCTCCCCCCTACGGCCCCTAGAGCCCCGGCAAGCCCCCCCCTTTAGCCCCGCCCCTTCCGGCTTTCGCCCCGCCCCTTCCGGCTTTAGCCCCGCCCACTCCGCCCTTAGCCCCGCCCACCCCGCCCTTGGCCCCGCCCATTCCCCCTTTAGCCACGCCCATTCCGCCTTCAGCCACGGCCTTTCCCCCTTTAGCCCTGCCCATACACCATTCTGCCTCGCCCATTCCCCTTTTAGCCTCCCCCCTACGGCCCCTAGAGCCCCGGCAAGCCCCCCCCTTAAGCCCCGCCCCTTCCGGCTTTAGCCCCGCCCCTTCCGGCTTTAGCCCCGCCCCTTCCGGCTTTAGCCCCGCCCACCCCGCCCTTGGCCCCGCCCATTCCCCCTTTAGCCACGCCCATTCCGCCTTCAGCCACGGCCTTTCCCCCTTTAGCCCTGCCCATACACGATTCTGCCTCGCCCATTCCCCTTTTAGCCTCCCCCCCTACGGCCCCTAGAGCCCCGGCAAGCCCCCCCCCCTTTAGCCCCGCCCCTTCCTGCTTAGCCCCGCCCCTTCCGGCTTTAGCCCCGCCCACTCCGCCCTTAGCCCCGCCCACCCCGCCCTTGGCCCCGCCCATTCCCCCTTTAGCCACGCCCATTCCGCCTTCAGCCACGGCCTTTCCCCCTTTAGCCCTGCCCATACACGATTCTGCCTCGCCCATTCCCCTTTTAGCCTCCCCCCTACGGCCCCTAGAGCCCCGGCAAGCCCCCCCCTTTAGCCCCGCCCCTTCCGGCTTTAGCCCCGCCCCTTCCTGCTTTAGCCCCGCCCACTCCGCCCTTAGCCCCGCCCACCCCGCCCTTGGCCCCGCCCATTTTCCCTTTAGCCACGCCCATTCCGCCTTCAGCCACGGCCTTTCCCCCTTTAGCCCTGCCCATACACGATTCTGCCTCGCCCATTCCCCTTTTAGCCTCCCCCCTACGGCCCCTAGAGCCCCGGCAAGCCCCCCCCTTTAGCCCCGCCCCTTCCGGCTTTAGCCCCGCCCACTCCGCCCTTAGCCCCGCCCACCCCGCCCTTGGCCCCGCCCATTCCCCCTTTATCCACGCCCATTCCGCCTTCAGCCACGGCCTTTCCCCCTTTAGCCCTGCCCATACACGATTCTGCCTCGCCCATTCCCCTTTTAGCCTCTCCCCTACGGCCCCTAGAGCCCCGGCAAGCCCCCCCCCTTTAGCCCCGCCCCTTCCGGCTTTAGCCCCGCCCACTCCGCCCTTAGCCCCGCCCACTCCGCCCTTAGCCCCGCCCACCCCGCCCTTGGCCCCGCCCATTCCCCCTTTAGCCACGCCCATTCCGCCTTCAGCCACGGCCTTTCCCCCTTTAGCCCTGCCCATACACGATTCTGCCTCGCCCATTCCCCTTTTAGCCTCCCCCCTACGGCCCCTAGAGCCCCGGCAAGCCCCCCCCCTTTAGCCCCGCCCACTCCGGCTTTAGCCCCGCCCCTTCCGCCCTTAGCCCCGCCCACCCCGCCCTTGGCCCCGCCCATTTTCCCTTTAGCCACGCCCATTCCGCCTTCAGCCACGGCCTTTCCCCCTTTAGCCCTGCCCATACACGATTCTGCCTCGCCCATTCCCCTTTTAGCCTCCCCCCTACGGCCCCTAGAGCCCCGGCAAGCCCCTCCTTTAGCCCCGCCCCTTCCGGCTTTAGCCCCGCCCACTCCGCCCTTAGCCCCGCCCACCCCGCCCTTGGCCCCGCCCATTCCCCCTTTAGCCACGCCCATTCCGCCTTCAGCCACAGCCTTTCCCCCTTTAGCCCTGCCCATACACGATTCTGCCTCGCCCATTCCCCTTTTAGCCTCCCCCCTACGGCCCCTAGGGCCCCGGCAAGCCCCCCCCTTTAGCCCCGCCCCTTCCGGCTTTAGCCCCGCCCACTCCGCCCTTAGCCCCGCCCACCCCGCCCTTGGCCCCGCCCATTCCCCCTTTAGCCACGCCCATTCCGCCTTCAGCCACGGCCTTTCCCCCTTTAGCCCTGCCCATACACGATTCTGCCTCGCCCATTCCCCTTTTAGCCTCCCCCCTACGGCCCCTAGAGCCCCGGCAAGGCCCCCCCCTTTAGCCCCGCCCCTTCCGGCTTTCGCCCCGCCCACTCCGGCTTTAGCCCCGCCCACTCCGCCCTTAGCCCCGCCCACCCCGCCCTTGGCCCCGCCCATTCCCCCTTTAGCCACGCCCATTCCGCCTTCAGCCACGGCCTTTCCCCCTTTAGCCCTGCCCATACACGATTCTGCCTCGCCCATTCCCCTTTTAGCCTCCCCCCTACGGCCCCTAGAGCCCCGGCAAGCCCCCCCCCTTTAGCCCCGCCCCTTCCGTCTTTAGCCCCGCCCATTCCGCCCTTAGCCCCGCCCACCCCGCCCTTGGCCCCGCCCATTCCCCCTTTAGCCACGCCCATTCCGCCTTCAGCCACGGCCTTTCCCCCTTTAGCCCTGCCCATACACGATTCTGCCTCGCCCATTCCCCTTTTAGCCTCCCCCCTACGGCCCCTAGAGCCCCGGCAAGCCCCCCCCCTTTAGCCCCGCCCCTTCCGGCTTTCGCCCCGCCCCTTCCGGCTTTAGCCCCGCCCACTCCGCCCTTAGCCCCGCCCACCCCGCCCTTGGCCCCGCCCATTCCCCCTTTAGCCACGCCCATTCCGCCTTCAGCCACGGCCTTTCCCCCTTTAGCCCTGCCCATACACGATTCTGCCTCGCCCATTCCCCTTTTAGCCTCCCCCCTACGGCCCCTAGAGCCCCGGCAAGCCCCCCCCTTTAGCCCCGCCCCTTCCTGCTTTAGCCCCGCCCCTTCCGGCTTTAGCCCCGCCCACTCCGCCCTTAGCCCCGCCCACCCCGCCCTTGGCCCCGCCCATTCCCCCTTTAGCCACGCCCATTCCGCCTTCAGCCACGGCCTTTCCCCCTTTAGCCCTGCCCATACACGATTCTGCCTCGCCCATTCCCCTTTTAGCCTCCCCCCTACGGCCCCTAGAGCCCCGGCAAGCCCCCCCCCTTTAGCCCCGCCCCTTCCTGCTTTAGCCCCGCCCACTCCGCCCTTAGCCCCGCCCACCCCGCCCTTGGCCCCGCCCATTCCCCCTTTAGCCACGCCCATTCCGCCTTCAGCCACGGCCTTTCCCCCTTTAGCCCTGCCCATACACGATTCTGCCTCGCCCATTCCCCTTTTAGCCTCCCCCCTACGGCCCCTAGAGCCCCGGCAAGCCCCCCCCTTTAGCCCCGCCCCTTCCGGCTTTAGCCCCGCCCACTCCGCCCTTAGCCCCGCCCACCCCGCCCTTGGCCCCGCCCATTCCCCCTTTAGCCACGCCCATTCCGCCTTCAGCCACGGCCTTTCCCCCTTTAGCCCTGCCCATACACGATTCTGCCTCGCCCATTCCCCTTTTAGCCTCCCCCCTACGGCCCCTAGAGCCCCGACAAGGCCCCCCCCTTTAGCCCCGCCCCTTCCGGCTTTCGCCCCGCCCACTCCGGCTTTAGCCCCGCCCACTCCGCCCTTAGCCCCGCCCACCCCGCCCTTGGCCCCGCCCATTCCCCCTTTAGCCACGCCCATTCCGCCTTCAGCCACGGCCTTTCCCCCTTTAGCCCTGCCCATACACGATTCTGCCTCGCCCATTCCCCTTTTAGCCTCCCCCCTACGGCCCCTAGAGCCCCGGCAAGCCCCCCCCCTTTAGCCCCGCCCCTTCCGTCTTTAGCCCCGCCCATTCCGCCCTTAGCCCCGCCCACCCCGCCCTTGGCCCCGCCCATTCCCCCTTTAGCCACGCCCATTCCGCCTTCAGCCACGGCCTTTCCCCCTTTAGCCCTGCCCATACACCATTCTGCCTCGCCCATTCCCCTTTTAGCCTCCCCCCTACGGCCCCTAGAGCCCCGGCAAGCCCCCCCCCTTTAGCCCCGCCCCTTCCGGCTTTCGCCCCGCCCCTTCCGGCTTTAGCCCCGCCCACTCCGCCCTTAGCCCCGCCCACCCCGCCCTTGGCCCCGCCCATTCCCCCTTTAGCCACGCCCATTCCGCCTTCAGCCACGGCCTTTCCCCCTTTAGCCCTGCCCATACACGATTCTGCCTCGCCCATTCCCCTTTTAGCCTCCCCCCTACGGCCCCTAGAGCCCCGGCAAGCCCCCCCCTTTAGCCCCGCCCCTTCCTGCTTTAGCCCCGCCCCTTCCGGCTTTAGCCCCGCCCACTCCGCCCTTAGCCCCGCCCACCCCGCCCTTGGCCCCGCCCATTCCCCCTTTAGCCACGCCCATTCCGCCTTCAGCCACGGCCTTTCCCCCTTTAGCCCTGCCCATACACGATTCTGCCTCGCCCATTCCCCTTTTAGCCTCCCCCCTACGGCCCCTAGAGCCCCGGCAAGCCCCCCCCCTTTAGCCCCGCCCCTTCCTGCTTTAGCCCCGCCCACTCCGCCCTTAGCCCCGCCCACCCCGCCCTTGGCCCCGCCCATTCCCCCTTTAGCCACGCCCATTCCGCCTTCAGCCACGGCCTTTCCCCCTTTAGCCCTGCCCATACACGATTCTGCCTCGCCCATTCCCCTTTTAGCCTCCCCCCTACGGCCCCTAGAGCCCCGGCAAGCCCCCCCCTTTAGCCCCGCCCCTTCCGGCTTTAGCCCCGCCCACTCCGCCCTTAGCCCCGCCCACCCCGCCCTTGGCCCCGCCCATTCCCCCTTTAGCCACGCCCATTCCGCCTTCAGCCACGGCCTTTCCCCCTTTAGCCCTGCCCATACACGATTCTGCCTCGCCCATTCCCCTTTTAGCCTCCCCCCTACGGCCCCTAGAGCCCCGGCAAGGCCCCCCCCTTTAGCCCCGCCCCTTCCGGCTTTAGCCCCGCCCACTCCGCCCTTAGCCCCGCCCACTCCGCCCTTAGCCCCGCCCACCCCGCCCTTGGCCCCGCCCATTTTCCCTTTAGCCACGCCCATTCCGCCTTCAGCCACGGCCTTTCCCCCTTTAGCCCTGCCTATACACGATTCTGCCTCGCCCATTCCCCTTTTAGCCTCCCCCCTACGGCCCCTAGAGCCCCGGCAAGCCCCCCCCTTTAGCCCCGCCCCTTCCGGCTTTAGCCCCGCCCCTTCCGGCTTTAGCCCCGCCCACCCCGCCCTTGGCCCCGCCCATTCCCCCTTTAGCCACGCCCATTCCGCCTTCAGCCACGGCCTTTCCCCCTTTAGCCCTGCCCATACACGATTCTGCCTCGCCCATTCCCCTTTTAGCCTCCCCCCTACGGCCCCTAGAGCCCCGGCAAGCCCCCCCCCTTTAGCCCCGCCCCTTCCGGCTTTAGCCCCGCCCACTCCGCCCTTAGCCCCGCCCACCCCGTGCTTGGCCCCGCCCATTCCCCCTTTAGCCACGCCCATTCCGCCTTCAGCCACGGCCTTTCCCCCTTTAGCCCTGCCCATACACGATTCTGCCTTGCCCATTCCCCTTTTAGCCTCCCCCCTACGGCCCCTAGAGCCCCGGCAAGCCCCCCCCCTTTAGCCCCGCCCCTTCCGGCTTTCGCCCCGCCCACTCCGGCTTTAGCCCCGCCCACTCCGCCCTTAGCCCCGCCCACCCCGCCCTTGGCCCCGCCCATTCCCCCTTTAGCCACGCCCATTCCGCCTTCAGCCACGGCCTTTCCCCCTTTAGCCCTGCCCATACACGATTCTGCCTCGCCCATTCCCCTTTTAGCCTCCCCCCTACGGCCCCTAGAGCCCCGGCAAGCCTCCCCTTTAGCCCCGCCCCTTCCGGCTTTAGCCCCGCCCACTCCGCCCTTAGCCCCGCCCACCCCGCCCTTGGCCCCGCCCATTCCCCCTTTAGCCACGCCCATTCCGCCTTCAGCCACGGCCTTTCCCCCTTTAGCCCTGCCCATACACGATTCTGCCTCGCCCATTCCCCTTTTAGCCTCCCCCCTACGGCCCCTAGAGCCCCGGCAAGGCCCCCCCCTTTAGCCCCGCCCCTTCCGGCTTTAGCCCCGCCCACTCCGCCCTTAGCCCCGCCCACTCCGCCCTTAGCCCCGCCCACCCCGCCCTTGGCCCCGCCCATTTTCCCTTTAGCCACGCCCATTCCGCCTTCAGCCACGGCCTTTCCCCCTTTAGCCCTGCCCATACACGATTCTGCCTCGCCCATTCCCCTTTTAGCCTCCCCCCTACGGCCCGTAGAGCCCCGGCAAGCCCCCCCCTTTAGCCCCGCCCCTTCCGGCTTTAGCCCCGCCCACTCCGCCCTTAGCCCCGCCCACTCCGCCCTTGGCCCCGCCCATTCCCCCTTTAGCCACGCCCATTCCGCCTTCAGCCACGGCCTTTCCCCCTTTAGCCCTGCCCATACACGATTCTGCCTCGCCCATTCCCCTTTTAGCCTCCCCCCTACGGCCCCTAGAGCCCCGGCAAGCCCCCCCCCTTTAGCCCCGCCCCTTCCGGCTTTCGCCCCGCGCACTCCGGCTTTAGCCCCGCCCACTCCGCCCTTAGCCCCGCCCACCCCGCCCTTGGCCCCGCCCATTCCCCCTTTAGCCACGCCCATTCCGCCTTCAGCCACGGCCTTTCCCCCTTTAGCCCTGCCCATACACGATTCTGCCTCGCCCATTCCCCTTTTAGCCTCCCCCCTACGGCCCCTAGAGCCCCGGCAAGCCCCCCCCCTTTAGCCCCGCCCCTTCCGGCTTTAGCCCCGCCCCTTCCTGCTTTAGCCCCGCCCACTCCGCCCTTAGCCCCGCCCACCCCGCCCTTGGCCCCGCCCATTTTCCCTTTAGCCACGCCCATTCCGCCTTCAGTCACGGCCTTTCCCCCTTTAGCCCTGCCCATACACGATTCTGCCTCGCCCATTCCCCTTTCAGCCTCCCCCCTACGGCCCCTAGAGCCCCGGCAAGCCCCCCCCCTTTAGCCCCGCCCCTTCCGTCTTTAGCCCCGCCCACTCCGCCCTTAGCCCCGCCCACCCCGCCCTTGGCCCCGCCCATTCCCCCTTTAGCCACGCCCATTCCGCCTTCAGCCACGGCCTTTCCCCCTTTAGCCCTGCCCATACACGATTCTGCCTCGCCCATTCCCCTTTTAGCCTCCCCCCCTACGGGCCCTAGAGCCCCGGCAAGCCCCCCCCCTTTAGCCCCGCCCCTTCCTGCTTAGCCCCGCCCCTTCCGGCTTTAGCCACGCCCACTCCGCCCTTAGCCCCGCCCACCCCGCCCTTGGCCCCGCCCATTCCCCCTTTAGCCACGCCCATTCCGCCTTCAGCCACGGCCTTTCCCCCTTTAGCCCTGCCCATACACGATTCTGCCTCGCCCATTCCCCTTTTAGCCTCCCCCCTACGGCCCCTAGAGCCCCGGCAAGCCCCCCCCTTTAGCCCCGCCCCTTCCGGCTTTAGCCCCGCCCCTTCCTGCTTTAGCCCCGCCCACTCCGCCCTTAGCCCCGCCCACCCCGCCCTTGGCCCCGCCCATTTTCCCTTTAGCCACGCCCATTCCGCCTTCAGCCACGGCCTTTCCCCCTTTAGCCCTGCCCATACACGATTCTGCCTCGCCCATTCCCCTTTTAGCCTCCCCCCTACGGCCCCTAGAGCCCCGGCAAGCCCCCCCCTTTAGCCCCGCCCCTTCCGGCTTTAGCCCCGCCCATTCCGGCTTTAGCCCCGCCCACTCCGCCCTTGGCCCCGCCCACCCCGCCCTTGGCCCCGCCCATTTTCCCTTTAGCCACGCCCATTCCGCCTTCAGCCACGGCCTTTCCCCTTTAGCCCTGCCCATACACGATTCTGCCTCGCCCATTCCCCTTTTAGCCTCCCCCCTACGGCCCCTAGAGCCCCGGCAAGCCCCCCCTTTAGCCCCGCCCCTTCCGGCTTTCGCCCCGCCCACTCCGCCCTTAGCCCCGCCCACCCCGCCCTTGGCCCCGCCCACCCCGCCCTTGGCCCCGCCCATTCCCCCTTTAGCCACGCCCATTCCGCCTTCAGCCACGGCCTTTCCCCCTTTAGCCCTGCCCATACACGATTCTGCCTCGCCCATTCCCCTTTTAGCCTCCCCCCTACGGCCCCTAGAGCCCCGGCAAGCCCCCCCTTTAGCCCCGCCCCTTCCGGCTTTCGACCCGCCCACTCCGCCCTTAGCCCCGCCCACCCCGCCCTTGGCCCCGCCCACCCCGCCCTTGGCCCCGCCCATTCCCCCTTTAGCCACGCCCATTCCGCCTTCAGCCACGGCCTTTCCCCCTTTAGCCCTGCCCATACACGATTCTGCCGCGCCCATTCCCCTTTTAGCCTCCCCCCTACGGCCCCTAGAGCCCCGGCAAGCCCCCCCCTTTAGCCCCGCCCCTTCCGGCTTTCGCCCCGCCCACTCCGCCCTTAGCCCCGCCCACCCCGCCCTTGGCCCCGCCCACCCCGCCCTTGGCCCCGCCCATTCCCCCTTTAGCCACGCCCATTCCGCCTTCAGCCACGGCATTTCCCCCTTTAGCCCTGCCCATACACGATTCTGCCTCGCCCATTCCCCTTTTAGCCTCCCCCCTACGGCCCCTAGAGCCCCGGCAAGCCCCCCCCTTGAGCCCCGCCCCTTCCGGCTTTAGCCCCGCCCACTCCGGCTTTAGCCCCGCCCACCCCGCCCTTGGCCCCGCCCATTCCCCCTTTAGCCACGCCCATTCCGCCTTCAGCCACGGCCTTTCCCCCTTTAGCCCTGCCCATACACGATTCTGCCTCGCCCATTCCCCTTTCAGCCTCCCCCCTACGGCCCCTAGAGCCCCGGCAAGCCCCCCCCCCCTTTAGCCCCGCCCCTTCCGGCTTTAGCCCCGCCCCTTCCGGCTTTAGCCCCGCCCACTCCGCCCTTAGCCCCGCCCACCCCGCCCTTGGCCCCGCCCATTCCCCCTTTAGCCACGCCCATTCCGCCTTCAGCCACGGCCTTTCCCCCTTTAGCCCTGCCCATACACGATTCTGCCTCGCCCATTCCCCTTTTAGCCTCCCCCCTACGGCCCCTAGAGCCCCGGCAAGCCCCCCCCCTTTAGCCCCGCCCACTCCGGCTTTAGCCCCGCCCCTTCCGCCCTTAGCCCCGCCCACCCCGCCCTTGGCCCCGCCCATTTTCCCTTTAGCCACGCCCATTCCGCCTTCAGCCACGGCCTTTCCCCCTTTAGCCCTGCCCATACACGATTCTGCCTCGCCCATTCCCCTTTTAGCCTCCCCCCTACGGCCCCTAGAGCCCCGGCAAGCCCCTCCTTTAGCCCCGCCCCTTCCGGCTTTAGCCCCGCCCACTCCGCCCTTAGCCCCGCCCACCCCGCCCTTGGCCCCGCCCATTCCCCCTTTAGCCACGCCCATTCCGCCTTCAGCCACAGCCTTTCCCCCTTTAGCCCTGCCCATACACGATTCTGCCTCGCCCATTCCCCTTTTAGCCTCCCCCCTACGGCCCCTAGAGCCCCGGCAAGCCCCCCCCTTTAGCCCCGCCCCTTCCGGCTTTAGCCCCGCCCACTCCGCCCTTAGCCCCGCCCACCCCGCCCTTGGCCCCGCCCATTCCCCCTTTAGCCACGCCCATTCCGCCTTCAGCCACGGCCTTTCCCCCTTTAGCCCTGCCCATACACGATTCTGCCTCGCCCATTCCCCTTTTAGCCTCCCCCCTACGGCCCCTAGAGCCCCGGCAAGCCCCCCCCTTTAGCCCCGCCCCTTCCGGCTTTCGCCCCGCCCACTCCGGCTTTAGCCCCGCCCACTCCGCCCTTAGCCCCGCCCACCCCGCCCTTGGCCCCGCCCATTCCCCCTTTAGCCACGCCCATTCCGCCTTCAGCCACGGCCTTTCCCCCTTTAGCCCTGCCCATACACGATTCTGCCTCGCCCATTCCCCTTTTAGCCTCCCCCCCTACGGCCCCTAGAGCCCCGGCAAGCCCCCCCCCTTTAGCCCCGCCCCTTCCGTCTTTAGCCCCGCCCATTCCGCCCTTAGCCCCGCCCACCCCGCCCTTGGCCCCGCCCATTCCCCCTTTAGCCACGCCCATTCCGCCTTCAGCCACGGCCTTTCCCCCTTTAGCCCTGCCCATACACGATTCTGCCTCGCCCATTCCCCTTTTAGCCTCCCCCCTACGGCCCCTAGAGCCCCGGCAAGCCCCCCCCCCTTTAGCCCCGCCCCTTCCGGCTTTCGCCCCGCCCACTCCGGCTTTAGCCCCGCCCACTCCGCCCTTAGCCCCGCCCACCCCGCCCTTGGCCCCGCCCATTCCCCCTTTAGCCACGCCCATTCCGCCTTCAGCCACGGCCTTTCCCCCTTTAGCCCTGCCCATACACGATTCTGCCTCGCCCATTCCCCTTTTAGCCTCCCCCCTACGGCCCCTAGAGCCCCGGCAAGCCCCCCCCTTTAGCCCCGCCCCTTCCTGCTTAGCCCCGCCCCTTCCGGCTTTAGCCCCGCCCACTCCGCCCTTAGCCCCGCCCACCCCGCCCTTGGCCCCGCCCATTCCCCCTTTAGCCACGCCCATTCCGCCTTCAGCCACGGCCTTTCCCCCTTTAGCCCTGCCCATACACCATTCTGCCTCGCCCATTCCCCTTTTAGCCTCCCCCCTACGGCCCCTAGAGCCCCGGCAAGCCCCCCCCCTTTAGCCCCGCCCCTTCCTGCTTTAGCCCCGCCCACTCCGCCCTTAGCCCCGCCCACCCCGCCCTTGGCCCCGCCCATTCCCCCTTTAGCCACGCCCATTCCGCCTTCAGCCACGGCCTTTCCCCCTTTAGCCCTGCCCATACACGATTCTGCCTCGCCCATTCCCCTTTTAGCCTCCCCCCTACGGCCCCTAGAGCCCCGGCAAGCCCCCCCCTTTAGCCCCGCCCCTTCCGGCTTTAGCCCCGCCCCTTCCGGCTTTAGCCCCGCCCACTCCGCCCTTAGCCCCGCCCACCACGCCCTTGGTCCCGCCCATTTTCCCTTTAGCCACGCCCATTCCGCCTTCAGCCACGGCCTTTCCCCCTTTAGCCCTGCCCATACACGATTCTGCCTCGCCCATTCCCCTTTTAGCCTCCCCCCTACGGCCCCTAGAGCCCCGGCAAGCCCCCCCTTTAGCCCCGCCCCTTCCGGCTTTCGACCCGCCCACTCCGCCCTTAGCCCCGCCCACCCCGCCCTTGGCCCCGCCCACCCCGCCCTTGGCCCCGCCCATTCCCCCTTTAGCCACGCCCATTCCGCCTTCAGCCACGGCCTTTCCCCCTTTAGCCCTGCCCATACACGATTCTGCCGCGCCCATTCCCCTTTTAGCCTCCCCCCTACGGCCCCTAGAGCCCCGGCAAGCCCCCCCCTTTAGCCCCGCCCCTTCCGGCTTTCGCCCCGCCCACTCCGCCCTTAGCCCCGCCCACCCCGCCCTTGGCCCCGCCCACCCCGCCCTTGGCCCCGCCCATTCCCCCTTTAGCCACGCCCATTCCGCCTTCAGCCACGGCATTTCCCCCTTTAGCCCTGCCCATACACGATTCTGCCTCGCCCATTCCCCTTTTAGCCTCCCCCCTACGGCCCCTAGAGCCCCGGCAAGCCCCCCCCTTTAGCCCCGCCCCTTCCGGCTTTAGCCCCGCCCACTCCGGCTTTAGCCCCGCCCACCCCGCCCTTGGCCCCGCCCATTCCCCCTTTATCCACGCCCATTCCGCCTTCAGCCACGGCCTTTCCCCCTTTAGCCCTGCCCATACACGATTCTGCCTCGCCCATTCCCCTTTTAGCCTCCCCTCTACGGCCCCTAGAGCCCCGGCAAGCCCCCCCCTTTAGCCCCGCCCCTTCCGGCTTTAGCCCCGCCCCTTCCGGCTTTAGCCCCGCCCACTCCGCCCTTAGCCCCGCCCACCCCGCCCTTGGCCCCGCCCATTCCCCCTTTAGCCACGCCCATTCCGCCTTCAGCCACGGCCTTTCCCCCTTTAGCCCTGCCCATACACGATTCTGCCTCGCCCATTCCCCTTTTAGCCTCCCCCCTACGGCCCCTAGAGCCCCGGCAAGCCCCCCCCCTTTAGCCCCGCCCACTCCGGCTTTAGCCCCGCCCCTTCCGCCCTTAGCCCCGCCCACCCCGCCCTTGGCCCCGCCCATTTTCCCTTTAGCCACGCCCATTCCGCCTTCAGCCACGGCCTTTCCCCCTTTAGCCCTGCCCATACACGATTCTGCCTCGCCCATTCCCCTTTTAGCCTCCCCCCTACGGCCCCTAGAGCCCCGGCAAGCCCCTCCTTTAGCCCCGCCCCTTCCGGCTTTAGCCCCGCCCACTCCGCCCTTAGCCCCGCCCACCCCGCCCTTGGCCCCGCCCATTCCCCCTTTAGCCACGCCCATTCCGCCTTCAGCCACAGCCTTTCCCCCTTTAGCCCTGCCCATACACGATTCTGCCTCGCCCATTCCCCTTTTAGCCTCCCCCCTACGGCCCCTAGAGCCCCGGCAAGCCCCCCCCTTTAGCCCCGCCCCTTCCGGCTTTAGCCCCGCCCACTCCGCCCTTAGCCCCGCCCACCCCGCCCTTGGCCCCGCCCATTCCCCCTTTAGCCACGCCCATTCCGCCTTCAGCCACGGCCTTTCCCCCTTTAGCCCTGCCCATACACGATTCTGCCTCGCCCATTCCCCTTTTAGCCTCCCCCCTACGGCCCCTAGAGCCCCGGCAAGCCCCCCCCTTTAGCCCCGCCCCTTCCGGCTTTCGCCCCGCCCACTCCGGCTTTAGCCCCGCCCACTCCGCCCTTAGCCCCGCCCACCCCGCCCTTGGCCCCGCCCATTCCCCCTTTAGCCACGCCCATTCCGCCTTCAGCCACGGCCTTTCCCCCTTTAGCCCTGCCCATACACGATTCTGCCTCGCCCATTCCCCTTTTAGCCTCCCCCCCTACGGCCCCTAGAGCCCCGGCAAGCCCCCCCCCTTTAGCCCCGCCCCTTCCGTCTTTAGCCCCGCCCATTCCGCCCTTAGCCCCGCCCACCCCGCCCTTGGCCCCGCCCATTCCCCCTTTAGCCACGCCCATTCCGCCTTCAGCCACGGCCTTTCCCCCTTTAGCCCTGCCCATACACGATTCTGCCTCGCCCATTCCCCTTTTAGCCTCCCCCCTACGGCCCCTAGAGCCCCGGCAAGCCCCCCCCCCTTTAGCCCCGCCCCTTCCGGCTTTCGCCCCGCCCACTCCGGCTTTAGCCCCGCCCACTCCGCCCTTAGCCCCGCCCACCCCGCCCTTGGCCCCGCCCATTCCCCCTTTAGCCACGCCCATTCCGCCTTCAGCCACGGCCTTTCCCCCTTTAGCCCTGCCCATACACGATTCTGCCTCGCCCATTCCCCTTTTAGCCTCCCCCCTACGGCCCCTAGAGCCCCGGCAAGCCCCCCCCTTTAGCCCCGCCCCTTCCTGCTTTAGCCCCGCCCCTTCCGGCTTTAGCCCCGCCCACTCCGCCCTTAGCCCCGCCCACCCCGCCCTTGGCCCCGCCCATTCCCCCTTTAGCCACGCCCATTCCGCCTTCAGCCACGGCCTTTCCCCCTTTAGCCCTGCCCATACACCATTCTGCCTCGCCCATTCCCCTTTTAGCCTCCCCCCTACGGCCCCTAGAGCCCCGGCAAGCCCCCCCCCTTTAGCCCCGCCCCTTCCTGCTTTAGCCCCGCCCACTCCGCCCTTAGCCCCGCCCACCCCGCCCTTGGCCCCGCCCATTCCCCCTTTAGCCACGCCCATTCCGCCTTCAGCCACGGCCTTTCCCCCTTTAGCCCTGCCCATACACGATTCTGCCTCGCCCATTCCCCTTTTAGCCTCCCCCCTACGGCCCCTAGAGCCCCGGCAAGCCCCCCCCTTTAGCCCCGCCCCTTCCGGCTTTAGCCCCGCCCCTTCCGGCTTTAGCCCCGCCCACTCCGCCCTTAGCCCCGCCCACCACGCCCTTGGTCCCGCCCATTTTCCCTTTAGCCACGCCCATTCCGCCTTCAGCCACGGCCTTTCCCCCTTTAGCCCTGCCCATACACGATTCTGCCTCGCCCATTCCCCTTTTAGCCTCCCCCCTACGGCCCCTAGAGCCCCGGCAAGCCCCCCCCTTTAGCCCCGCCCCTTCCGGCTTTAGCCCCGCCCCTTCCGGCTTTAGCCCCGCCCACTCCGTTCTTAGCCCCGCCCACCCCGCCCTTGGCCCCGCCCATTTTCCCTTTAGCCACGCCCATTCCGCCTTCAGCCACGGCCTTTCCCCCTTTAGCCCTGCCCATACACGATTCTGCCTCGCCCATTCCCCTTTTAGCCTCCCCCCTACGGCCCCTAGAGCCCCGGCAAGCCCCCCCCCTTTAGCCCCGCCCCTTCCGGCTTTAGCCCCGCCCACTCCACCCTTAGCCCCGCCCACCCCGCCCTTGGCCCCGCCCATTCCCCCTTTAGCCACGCCCATTCCGCCTTCAGCCACGGCCTTTCCCCCTTTAGCCCTGCCCATACACGATTCTGCCTCGCCCATTCCCCTTTTAGCCTCCCCCCTACGGCCCCTAGAGCCCCGGCAAGCCCCCCCCCTTTAGCCCCGCCCCTTCCGGCTTTAGCCCCGCCCACTCCGCCCTTAGCCCCGCCCACCCCGCCCTTGGCCCCGCCCATTCCCCCTTTAGCCACGCCCATTCCGCCTTCAGCCACGGCCTTTCCCCCTTTAGCCCTGCCCATACACGATTCTGCCTTGCCCATTCCCCTTTTAGCCTCCCCCCTACGGCCCCTAGAGCCCCGGCAAGCCCCCCCCCTTTAGCCCCGCCCCTTCCGGCTTTCGCCCCGCCCACTCCGGCTTTAGCCCCGCCCACTCCGCCCTTAGCCCCGCCCACCCCGCCCTTGGCCCCGCCCATTCCCCCTTTAGCCACGCCCATTCCGCCTTCAGCCACGGCCTTTCCCCCTTTAGCCCTGCCCATACACGATTCTGCCTCGCCCATTCCCCTTTTAGCCTCCCCCCTACGGCCCCTAGAGCCCCGGCAAGCCTCCCCCTTTAGCCCCGCCCCTTCCGGCTTTAGCCCCGCCCACTCCGCCCTTAGCCCCGCCCACCCCGCCCTTGGCCCCGCCCATTCCCCCTTTAGCCACGCCCATTCCGCCTTCAGCCACGGCCTTTCCCCCTTTAGCCCTGCCCATACACGATTCTGCCTCGCCCATTCCCCTTTTAGCCTCCCCCCTACGGCCCCTAGAGCCCCGGCAAGGCCCCCCCTTTAGCCCCGCCCCTTCCGGCTTTAGCCCCGCCCACTCCGCCCTTAGCCCCGCCCACTCCGCCCTTAGCCCCGCCCACCCCGCCCTTGGCCCCGCCCATTTTCCCTTTAGCCACGCCCATTCCGCCTTCAGCCACGGCCTTTCCCCCTTTAGCCCTGCCTATACACGATTCTGCCTCGCCCATTCCCCTTTTAGCCTCCCCCCTACGGCCCCTAGAGCCCCGGCAAGCCCCCCCCTTTAGCCCCGCCCCTTCCGGCTTTAGCCCCGCCCCTTCCGGCTTTAGCCCCGCCCACCCCGCCCTTGGCCCCGCCCATTCCCCCTTTAGCCACGCCCATTCCGCCTTCAGCCACGGCCTTTCCCCCTTTAGCCCTGCCCATACACGATTCTGCCTCGCCCATTCCCCTTTTAGCCTCCCCCCTACGGCCCCTAGAGCCCCGGCAAGCCCCCCCCCTTTAGCCCCGCCCCTTCCGGCTTTAGCCCCGCCCACTCCGCCCTTAGCCCCGCCCACCCCGTGCTTGGCCCCGCCCATTCCCCCTTTAGCCACGCCCATTCCGCCTTCAGCCACGGCCTTTCCCCCTTTAGCCCTGCCCATACACGATTCTGCCTTGCCCATTCCCCTTTTAGCCTCCCCCCTACGGCCCCTAGAGCCCCGGCAAGCCCCCCCCCCTTAGCCCCGCCCCTTCCGGCTTTCGCCCCGCCCACTCCGGCTTTAGCCCCGCCCACTCCGCCCTTAGCCCCGCCCACCCCGCCCTTGGCCCCGCCCATTCCCCCTTTAGCCACGCCCATTCCGCCTTCAGCCACGGCCTTTCCCCCTTTAGCCCTGCCCATACACGATTCTGCCTCGCCCATTCCCCTTTTAGCCTCCCCCCTACGGCCCCTAGAGCCCCGGCAAGCCTCCCCCTTTAGCCCCGCCCCTTCCGGCTTTAGCCCCGCCCTCTCCGCCCTTAGCCCCGCCCACCCCGCCCTTGGCCCCGCCCATTCCCCCTTTAGCCACGCCCATTCCGCCTTCAGCCACGGCCTTTCCCCCTTTAGCCCTGCCTATACACGATTCTGCCTCGCCCATTCCCCTTTTAGCCTCCCCCCTACGGCCCCTAGAGCCCCGGCAAGGCCCCCCCCTTTAGCCCCGCCCCTTCCGGCTTTAGCCCCGCCCACTCCGCCCTTAGCCCCGCCCACTCCGCCCTTAGCCCCGCCCACCCCGCCCTTGGCCCCGCCCATTTTCCCTTTAGCCACGCCCATTCCGCCTTCAGCCACGGCCTTTCCCCCTTTAGCCCTGCCCATACACGATTCTGCCTCGCCCATTCCCCTTTTAGCCTCCCCCCTACGGCCCCTAGAGCCCCGGCAAGCCCCCCCCTTTAGCCCCGCCCCTTCCGGCTTTAGCCCCGCCCCTTCCGTCTTTAGCCCCGCCCACTCCGCCCTTAGCCCCGCCCACCCCGCCCTTGGCCCCGCCCATTCCCCCTTTAGCCACGCCCATTCCGCCTTCAGCCACGGCCTTTCCCCCTTTAGCCCTGCCCATACACGATTCTGCCTCGCCCATTCCCCTTTTACCCTCCCCCGTACGGCCCCTAGAGCCCCGGCAAGCCCCCCCTTTAGCCCCGCCCCTTCCGGTTTTAGCCCCGCCCCTTCCGGCTTTAGCCCCGCCCACTCCGCCTTTAGCCCCGCCCATTCCGCCCTTGGCCCCGCCCACCCCGCCCTTGGCCCCGCCCATTCCCCCTTTAGCCACGCCCATTCCGCCTTCAGCCACGGCCTTTCCCCCTTTAGCCCTGCCCATATACGATTCTGCCTCGCCCATTCCCCTTTTAGCCTCCCCCCTACGGCCCCTAGAGCCCCGGCAAGCCCCCCCCTTTAGCCCCGCCCCTTCCTGCTTTAGCCCCGCCCACTCCGCCCTTAGCCCCGCCCACCCCGCCCTTAGCCCCGCCCACCCCGCCCTTGGCCCCGCCCATTTTCCCTTTAGCCACGCCCATTCCGCCTTCAGCCACGGCCTTTCCCCCTTTAGCCCTGCCCATACACGATTCTGCCTCGCCCATTCCCCTTTTAGCCTCCCCCCTACGGCCCCTAGAGCCCCGGCAAGCCCCCCCCCTTTAGCCCCGCCCCTTCCGGCTTTAGCCCCGCCCCTTCCGGCTTTAGCCCCGCCCACCCCGCCCTTGGCCCCGCCCATTCCCCCTTTAGCCACGCCCATTCCGCCTTCAGCCACGGCCTTTCCCCCTTTAGCCCTGCCCATACACGATTCTGCCTCGCCCATTCCCCTTTTAGCCTCCCCCCTACGGCCCCTAGAGCCCCGGCAAGCCCCCCCCCTTTAGCCCCGCCCCTTCCGGCTTTAGCCCCGCCCACTCCGCCCTTAGCCCCGCCCACCCCGCCCTTGGCCCCGCCCATTTTCCCTTTAGCCACGCCCATTCCGCCTTCAGCCACGGCCTTTCCCCCTTTAGCCCTGCCTATACACGATTCTGCCTCGCCCATTCCCCTTTTAGCCTCCCCCCTACGGCCCCTAGATCCCCGGCAAGCCCCCCCTTTAGCCCCGCCCCTTCCGGCTTTAGCCCCGCCCACTCCGCCCTTAGCCCCGCCCACCCCGCCCTTGGCCCCGCCCATTCCCCCTTTAGCCACGCCCATTCCGCCTTCAGCCACGGCCTTTCCCCCTTTAGCCCTGCCCATACACGATTCTGCCTCGCCCATTCCCCTTTTAGCCTCCCCCCTACGGCCCCTAGAGCCCCGGCAAGCCCCCCCCTTTAGCCCCGCCCCTTCCGTCTTTAGCCCCGCCCACACCGCCCTTAGCCCCGCCCACCCCGCCCTTGGCCCCGCCCATTCCCCCTTTAGCCACGCCCATTCCGCCTTCAGCCACGGCCTTTCCCCCTTTAGCCCTGCCCATACACGATTCTGCCTCGCCCATTCCCCTTTTAGCCTCCCCCCTACAGCCCCTAGAGCCCCGGCAAGCCCCCCCCCTTTAGCCCCGCCCCTTCCGGCTTTCGCCCCGCCCACTCCGCCCTTAGTCCCGCCCACCCCGCCCTTGGCCCCGCCCACCCCGCCCTTGGCCCCGCCCATTCCCCCTTTAGCCACGCCCATTCCGCCTTCAGCCACGGCCTTTCCCCCTTTAGCCCTGCCCATACACGATTCTGCCTCGCCCATTCCCCTTTTAGCCTCCCCCCTACGGCCCCTAGAGCCCCGGCAAGCCCCCCCCTTAGCCCCGCCCCTTCCGGCTTTAGCCCCGCCCACCCCGCCCTTGGCCCCGCCCACCCCGCCCTTGGCCCCGCCCATTCCCCCTTTAGCCACGCCCATTCCGCCTTCAGCCACGGCCTTTCCCCCTTTAGCCCTGCCCATACACGATTCTGCCTCGCCCATTCCCCTTTTAGCCTCCCCCCTACGGCCCCTAGAGCCCCGGCAAGCCTCCCCCTTTAGCCCCGCCCCTTCCGGCTTTAGCCCCGCCCACTCCGCCCTTAGCCCCGCCCACCCCGCCCTTGGCCCCGCCCATTCCCCCTTTAGCCACGCCCATTCCGCCTTCAGCCACGGCCTTTCCCCCTTTAGCCCTGCCCATACACGATTCTGCCTCGCCCATTCCCCTTTTAGCCTCCCCCCTACGGCCCCTAGAGCCCCGGCAAGCCCCCCCCCTTTAGCCCCGCCCCTTCCGGCTTTCGCCCCGCCCACTCCGCCCTTAGTCCCGCCCACCCCGCCCTTGGCCCCGCCCACCCCGCCCTTGGCCCCGCCCATTCCCCCTTTAGCCACGCCCATTCCGCCTTCAGCCACGGCCTTTCCCCCTTTAGCCCTGCCCATACACGATTCTGCCTCGCCCATTCCCCTTTTAGCCTCCCCCCTACGGCCCCTAGAGCCCCGGCAAGCCCCCCCCTTAGCCCCGCCCCTTCCGGCTTTAGCCCCGCCCACCCCGCCCTTGGCCCCGCCCACCCCGCCCTTGGCCCCGCCCATTCCCCCTTTAGCCACGCCCATTCCGCCTTCAGCCACGGCCTTTCCCCCTTTAGCCCTGCCCATACACGATTCTGCCTCGCCCATTCCCCTTTTAGCCTCCCCCCTACGGCCCCTAGAGCCCCGGCAAGCCTCCCCCTTTAGCCCCGCCCCTTCCGGCTTTAGCCCCGCCCACTCCGCCCTTAGCCCCGCCCACCCCGCCCTTGGCCCCGCCCATTCCCCCTTTAGCCACGCCCATTCCGCCTTCAGCCACGGCCTTTCCCCCTTTAGCCCTGCCCATACACGATTCTGCCTCGCCCATTCCCCTTTTAGCCTCCCCCCTACGGCCCCTAGAGCCCCGGCAGGCCCCCCCCCTTTAGCCCCGCCCCTTCCGGCTTTCTCCCCGCCCACTCCGGCTTTAGCCCCGCCCACTCCGCCCTTAGCCCCGCCCACCCCGCCCTTGGCCCCGCCCATTTTCCTTTTAGCCACGCCCATTCCGCCTTCAGCCACGGCCTTTCCCCCTTTAGCCCTGCCCATACACGATTCTGCCTCGCCCATTCCCCTTTTAGCCTCCCCCCTACGGCCCCTAGAGCCCCGGCAAGCCCCCCCTTTAGCCCCGCCCCTTCCGGCTTTAGCCCCGCCCACTCCGCCCTTAGCCCCGCCCACCCCGCCCTTGGCCCCGCCCATTCCCCCTTTAGCCACGCCCATTCCGCCTTCAGCCACAGCCTTTCCCCCTTTAGCCCTGCCCATACACGATTCTGCCTCGCCCATTCCCCTTTTAGCCTCCCCCCTACGGCCCCTAGAGCCCCGGCAAGCCCCCCCCTTTAGCCCCGCCCCTTCCGGCTTTAGCCCCGCCCACTCCGCCCTTAGCCCCGCCCACCCCGCCCTTGGCCCCGCCCATCCCCCCTTTAGCCACGCCCATTCCGCCTTCAGCCACGGCCTTTCCCCCTTTAGCCCTGCCCATACACGATTCTGCCTCGCCCATTCCCCTTTTAGCCTCCCCCCTACGGCCCCTAGAGCCCCGGCAAGCCCCCCCCCCTTTAGCCCCGCCCCTTCCGGCTTTCGCCCCGCCCACTCCGGCTTTAGCCCCGCCCACTCCGCCCTTAGCCCCGCCCACCCCGCCCTTGGCCCCGCCCATTCCCCCTTTAGCCACGCCCATTCCGCCTTCAGCCACGGCCTTTCCCCCTTTAGCCCTGCCCATACACGATTCTGCCTCGCCCATTCCCCTTTTAGCCTCCCCCCTACGGCCCCTAGAGCCCCGGCAAGCCCCCCCCTTTAGCCCCGCCCCTTCCTGCTTTAGCCCCGCCCCTTCCGGCTTTAGCCCCGCCCACTCCGCCCTTAGCCCCGCCCACCCCGCCCTTGGCCCCGCCCATTCCCCCTTTAGCCACGCCCATTCCGCCTTCAGCCACGGCCTTTCCCCCTTTAGCCCTGCCCATACACCATTCTGCCTCGCCCATTCCCCTTTTAGCCTCCCCCCTACGGCCCCTAGAGCCCCGGCAAGCCCCCCCCCTTTAGCCCCGCCCCTTCCTGCTTTAGCCCCGCCCACTCCGCCCTTAGCCCCGCCCACCCCGCCCTTGGCCCCGCCCATTCCCCCTTTAGCCACGCCCATTCCGCCTTCAGCCACGGCCTTTCCCCCTTTAGCCCTGCCCATACACGATTCTGCCTCGCCCATTCCCCTTTTAGCCTCCCCCCTACGGCCCCTAGAGCCCCGGCAAGCCCCCCCCTTTAGCCCCGCCCCTTCCGGTTTTAGCCCCGCCCCTTCCGGCTTTAGCCCCGCCCACTCCGCCTTTAGCCCCGCCCATTCCGCCCTTGGCCCCGCCCACCCCGCCCTTGGCCCCGCCCATTCCCCCTTTAGCCACGCCCATTCCGCCTTCAGCCACGGCCTTTCCCCCTTTAGCCCTGCCCATATACGATTCTGCCTCGCCCATTCCCCTTTTAGCCTCCCCCCTACGGCCCCTAGAGCCCCGGCAAGCCCCCCCCTTTAGCCCCGCCCCTTCCTGCTTTAGCCCCGCCCACTCCGCCCTTAGCCCCGCCCACCCCGCACTTAGCCCCGCCCACCCCGCCCTTGGCCCCGCCCATTTTCCCTTTAGCCACGCCCATTCCGCCTTCAGCCACGGCCTTTCCCCCTTTAGCCCTGCCCATACACGATTCTGCCTCGCCCATTCCCCTTTTAGCCTCCCCCCTACGGCCCCTAGAGCCCCGGCAAGCCCCCCCCCTTTAGCCCCGCCCCTTCCGGCTTTAGCCCCGCCCCTTCCGGCTTTAGCCCCGCCCACCCCGCCCTTGGCCCCGCCCATTCCCCCTTTAGCCACGCCCATTCCGCCTTCAGCCACGGCCTTTCCCCCTTTAGCCCTGCCCATACACGATTCTGCCTCGCCCATTCCCCTTTTAGCCTCCCCCCTACGGCCCCTAGAGCCCCGGCAAGCCCCCCCCCTTTAGCCCCGCCCCTTCCGGCTTTAGCCCCGCCCACTCCGCCCTTAGCCCCGCCCACCCCGCCCTTGGCCCCGCCCATTTTCCCTTTAGCCACGCCCATTCCGCCTTCAGCCACGGCCTTTCCCCCTTTAGCCCTGCCTATACACGATTCTGCCTCGCCCATTCCCCTTTTAGCCTCCCCCCTACGGCCCCTAGATCCCCGGCAAGCCCCCCCTTTAGCCCCGCCCCTTCCGGCTTTAGCCCCGCCCACTCCGCCCTTAGCCCCGCCCACCCCGCCCTTGGCCCCGCCCATTCCCCCTTTAGCCACGCCCATTCCGCCTTCAGCCACGGCCTTTCCCCCTTTAGCCCTGCCCATACACGATTCTGCCTCGCCCATTCCCCTTTTAGCCTCCCCCCTACGGCCCCTAGAGCCCCGGCAAGCCCCCCCCTTTAGCCCCGCCCCTTCCGTCTTTAGCCCCGCCCACACCGCCCTTAGCCCCGCCCACCCCGCCCTTGGCCCCGCCCATTCCCCCTTTAGCCACGCCCATTCCGCCTTCAGCCACGGCCTTTCCCCCTTTAGCCCTGCCCATACACGATTCTGCCTCGCCCATTCCCCTTTTAGCCTCCCCCCTACGGCCCCTAGAGCCCCGGCAAGCCCCCCCCCTTTAGCCCCGCCCCTTCCGGCTTTCGCCCCGCCCACTCCGCCCTTAGTCCCGCCCACCCCGCCCTTGGCCCCGCCCACCCCGCCCTTGGCCCCGCCCATTCCCCCTTTAGCCACGCCCATTCCGCCTTCAGCCACGGCCTTTCCCCCTTTAGCCCTGCCCATACACGATTCTGCCTCGCCCATTCCCCTTTTAGCCTCCCCCCTACGGCCCCTAGAGCCCCGGCAAGCCCCCCCCTTAGCCCCGCCCCTTCCGGCTTTAGCCCCGCCCACCCCGCCCTTGGCCCCGCCCACCCCGCCCTTGGCCCCGCCCATTCCCCCTTTAGCCACGCCCATTCCGCCTTCAGCCACGGCCTTTCCCCCTTTAGCCCTGCCCATACACGATTCTGCCTCGCCCATTCCCCTTTTAGCCTCCCCCCTACGGCCCCTAGAGCCCCGGCAAGCCTCCCCCTTTAGCCCCGCCCCTTCCGGCTTTAGCCCCGCCCACTCCGCCCTTAGCCCCGCCCACCCCGCCCTTGGCCCCGCCCATTCCCCCTTTAGCCACGCCCATTCCGCCTTCAGCCACGGCCTTTCCCCCTTTAGCCCTGCCCATACACGATTCTGCCTCGCCCATTCCCCTTTTAGCCTCCCCCCTACGGCCCCTAGAGCCCCGGCAAGCCCCCCCCCTTTAGCCCCGCCCCTTCCGGCTTTCGCCCCGCCCACTCCGCCCTTAGTCCCGCCCACCCCGCCCTTGGCCCCGCCCACCCCGCCCTTGGCCCCGCCCATTCCCCCTTTAGCCACGCCCATTCCGCCTTCAGCCACGGCCTTTCCCCCTTTAGCCCTGCCCATACACGATTCTGCCTCGCCCATTCCCCTTTTAGCCTCCCCCCTACGGCCCCTAGAGCCCCGGCAAGCCCCCCCTTAGCCCCGCCCCTTCCGGCTTTAGCCCCGCCCACCCCGCCCTTGGCCCCGCCCACCCCGCCCTTGGCCCCGCCCATTCCCCCTTTAGCCACGCCCATTCCGCCTTCAGCCACGGCCTTTCCCCCTTTAGCCCTGCCCATACACGATTCTGCCTCGCCCATTCCCCTTTTAGCCTCCCCCCTACGGCCCCTAGAGCCCCGGCAAGCCTCCCCCTTTAGCCCCGCCCCTTCCGGCTTTAGCCCCGCCCACTCCGCCCTTAGCCCCGCCCACCCCGCCCTTGGCCCCGCCCATTCCCCCTTTAGCCACGCCCATTCCGCCTTCAGCCACGGCCTTTCCCCCTTTAGCCCTGCCCATACACGATTCTGCCTCGCCCATTCCCCTTTTAGCCTCCCCCCTACGGCCCCTAGAGCCCCGGCAGGCCCCCCCCCCTTTAGCCCCGCCCCTTCCGGCTTTCTCCCCGCCCACTCCGGCTTTAGCCCCGCCCACTCCGCCCTTAGCCCCGCCCACCCCGCCCTTGGCCCCGCCCATTTTCCTTTTAGCCACGCCCATTCCGCCTTCAGCCACGGCCTTTCCCCCTTTAGCCCTGCCCATACACGATTCTGCCTCGCCCATTCCCCTTTTAGCCTCCCCCCTACGGCCCCTAGAGCCCCGGCAAGCCCCCCCTTTAGCCCCGCCCCTTCCGGCTTTAGCCCCGCCCACTCCGCCCTTAGCCCCGCCCACCCCGCCCTTGGCCCCGCCCATTCCCCCTTTAGCCACGCCCATTCCGCCTTCAGCCACGGCCTTTCCCCCTTTAGCCCTGCCCATACACGATTCTGCCTCGCCCATTCCCCTTTTAGCCTCCCCCCTACGGCCCCTAGAGCCCCGGCAAGCCCCCCCCTTTAGCCCCGCCCCTTCCGGCTTTAGCCCCGCCCACTCCGCCCTTAGCCCCGCCCACCCCGCCCTTGGCCCCGCCCATCCCCCCTTTAGCCACGCCCATTCCGCCTTCAGCCACGGCCTTTCCCCCTTTAGCCCTGCCCATACACGATTCTGCCTCGCCCATTCCCCTTTTAGCCTCCCCCCTACGGCCCCTAGAGCCCCGGCAAGCCCCCCCCCCTTTAGCCCCGCCCCTTCCGGCTTTCGCCCCGCCCACTCCGGCTTTAGCCCCGCCCACTCCGCCCTTAGCCCCGCCCACCCCGCCCTTGGCCCCGCCCATTCCCCCTTTAGCCACGCCCATTCCGCCTTCAGCCACGGCCTTTCCCCCTTTAGCCCTGCCCATACACGATTCTGCCTCGCCCATTCCCCTTTTAGCCTCCCCCCTACGGCCCCTAGAGCCCCGGCAAGCCCCCCCCTTTAGCCCCGCCCCTTCCTGCTTTAGCCCCGCCCCTTCCGGCTTTAGCCCCGCCCACTCCGCCCTTAGCCCCGCCCACCCCGCCCTTGGCCCCGCCCATTCCCCCTTTAGCCACGCCCATTCCGCCTTCAGCCACGGCCTTTCCCCCTTTAGCCCTGCCCATACACCATTCTGCCTCGCCCATTCCCCTTTTAGCCTCCCCCCTACGGCCCCTAGAGCCCCGGCAAGCCCCCCCCCTTTAGCCCCGCCCCTTCCTGCTTTAGCCCCGCCCACTCCGCCCTTAGCCCCGCCCACCCCGCCCTTGGCCCCGCCCATTCCCCCTTTAGCCACGCCCATTCCGCCTTCAGCCACGGCCTTTCCCCCTTTAGCCCTGCCCATACACGATTCTGCCTCGCCCATTCCCCTTTTAGCCTCCCCCCTACGGCCCCTAGAGCCCCGGCAAGCCCCCCCCTTTAGCCCCGCCCCTTCCGGCTTTAGCCCCGCCCCTTCCGGCTTTAGCCCCGCCCACTCCGCCCTTAGCCCCGCCCACCACGCCCTTGGTCCCGCCCATTTTCCCTTTAGCCACGCCCATTCCGCCTTCAGCCACGGCCTTTCCCCCTTTAGCCCTGCCCATACACGATTCTGCCTCGCCCATTCCCCTTTTAGCCTCCCCCCTACGGCCCCTAGAGCCCCGGCAAGCCCCCCCCTTTAGCCCCGCCCCTTCCGGCTTTAGCCCCGCCCCTTCCTGCTTTAGCCCCGCCCACTCCGTTCTTAGCCCCGCCCACCCCGCCCTTGGCCCCGCCCATTTTCCCTTTAGCCACGCCCATTCCGCCTTCAGCCACGGCCTTTCCCCCTTTAGCCCTGCCCATACACGATTCTGCCTCGCCCATTCCCCTTTTAGCCTCCCCCCTACGGCCCCTAGAGCCCCGGCAAGCCCCCCCCCCTTTAGCCCCGCCCCTTCCGGCTTTAGCCCCGCCCACTCCGCCCTTAGCCCCGCCCACCCCGCCCTTGGCCCCGCCCATTCCCCCTTTAGCCACGCCCATTCCGCCTTCAGCCACGGCCTTTCCCCCTTTAGCCCTGCCCATACACGATTCTGCCTCGCCCATTCCCCTTTTAGCCTCCCCCCTACGGCCCCTAGAGCCCCGGCAAGCCCCCCCCCTTTAGCCCCGCCCCTTCCGGCTTTCGCCCCGCCCACTCCGCCCTTAGCCCCGCCCACCCCGCCCTTGGCCCCGCCCATTCCCCCTTTAGCCACGCCCATTCCGCCTTCAGCCACGGCCTTTCCCCCTTTAGCCCTGCCCATACACGATTCTGCCTTGCCCATTCCCCTTTTAGCCTCCCCCCTACGGCCCCTAGAGCCCCGGCAAGCCCCCCCCCTTTAGCCCCGCCCCTTCCGGCTTTCGCCCCGCCCACTCCGGCTTTAGCCCCGCCCACTCCGCCCTTAGCCCCGCCCACCCCGCCCTTGGCCCCGCCCATTCCCCCTTTAGCCACGCCCATTCCGCCTTCAGCCACGGCCTTTCCCCCTTTAGCCCTGCCCATACACGATTCTGCCTCGCCCATTCCCCTTTTAGCCTCCCCCCTACGGCCCCTAGAGCCCCGGCAAGCCTCCCCCTTTAGCCCCGCCCCTTCCGGCTTTAGCCCCGCCCACTCCGCCCTTAGCCCCGCCCACCCCGCCCTTGGCCCCGCCCATTCCCCCTTTAGCCACGCCCATTCCGCCTTCAGCCACGGCCTTTCCCCCTTTAGCCCTGCCCATACACGATTCTGCCTCGCCCATTCCCCTTTTAGCCTCCCCCCTACGGCCCCTAGAGCCCCGGCAAGGCCCCCCCCTTTAGCCCCGCCCCTTCCGGCTTTAGCCCCGCCCACTCCGCCCTTAGCCCCGCCCACTCCGCCCTTAGCCCCGCCCACCCCGCCCTTGGCCCCGCCCATTTTCCCTTTAGCCACGCCCATTCCGCCTTCAGCCACGGCCTTTCCCCCTTTAGCCCTGCCTATACACGATTCTGCCTCGCCCATTCCCCTTTTAGCCTCCCCCCTACGGCCCCTAGAGCCCCGGCAAGCCCCCCCCTTTAGCCCCGCCCCTTCCGGCTTTAGCCCCGCCCCTTCCGGCTTTAGCCCCGCCCACCCCGCCCTTGGCCCCGCCCATTCCCCCTTTAGCCACGCCCATTCCGCCTTCAGCCACGGCCTTTCCCCCTTTAGCCCTGCCCATACACGATTCTGCCTCGCCCATTCCCCTTTTAGCCTCCCCCCTACGGCCCCTAGAGCCCCGGCAAGCCTCCCCCTTTAGCCCCGCCCCTTCCGGCTTTAGCCCCGCCCTCTCCGCCCTTAGCCCCGCCCACCCCGCCCTTGGCCCCGCCCATTCCCCCTTTAGCCACGCCCATTCCGCCTTCAGCCACGGCCTTTCCCCCTTTAGCCCTGCCTATACACGATTCTGCCTCGCCCATTCCCCTTTTAGCCTCCCCCCTACGGCCCCTAGAGCCCCGGCAAGGCCCCCCCCTTTAGCCCCGCCCCTTCCGGCTTTAGCCCCGCCCACTCCGCCCTTAGCCCCGCCCACTCCGCCCTTAGCCCCGCCCACCCCGCCCTTGGCCCCGCCCATTTTCCCTTTAGCCACGCCCATTCCGCCTTCAGCCACGGCCTTTCCCCCTTTAGCCCTGCCCATACACGATTCTGCCTCGCCCATTCCCCTTTTAGCCTCCCCCCTACGGCCCCTAGAGCCCCGGCAAGCCCCCCCCTTTAGCCCCGCCCCTTCCGGCTTTAGCCCCGCCCCTTCCGTCTTTAGCCCCGCCCACTCCGCCCTTAGCCCCGCCCACCCCGCCCTTGGCCCCGCCCATTCCCCCTTTAGCCACGCCCATTCCGCCTTCAGCCACGGCCTTTCCCCCTTTAGCCCTGCCCATACACGATTCTGCCTCGCCCATTCCCCTTTTACCCTCCCCCGTACGGCCCCTAGAGCCCCGGCAAGCCCCCCCTTTAGCCCCGCCCCTTCCGGTTTTAGCCCCGCCCCTTCCGGCTTTAGCCCCGCCCACTCCGCCTTTAGCCCCGCCCATTCCGCCCTTGGCCCCGCCCACCCCGCCCTTGGCCCCGCCCATTCCCCCTTTAGCCACGCCCATTCCGCCTTCAGCCACGGCCTTTCCCCCTTTAGCCCTGCCCATATACGATTCTGCCTCGCCCATTCCCCTTTTAGCCTCCCCCCTACGGCCCCTAGAGCCCCGGCAAGCCCCCCCCTTTAGCCCCGCCCCTTCCTGCTTTAGCCCCGCCCACTCCGCCCTTAGCCCCGCCCACCCCGCCCTTAGCCCCGCCCACCCCGCCCTTGGCCCCGCCCATTTTCCCTTTAGCCACGCCCATTCCGCCTTCAGCCACGGCCTTTCCCCCTTTAGCCCTGCCCATACACGATTCTGCCTCGCCCATTCCCCTTTTAGCCTCCCCCCTACGGCCCCTAGAGCCCCGGCAAGCCCCCCCCCTTTAGCCCCGCCCCTTCCGGCTTTAGCCCCGCCCCTTCCGGCTTTAGCCCCGCCCACCCCGCCCTTGGCCCCGCCCATTCCCCCTTTAGCCACGCCCATTCCGCCTTCAGCCACGGCCTTTCCCCCTTTAGCCCTGCCCATACACGATTCTGCCTCGCCCATTCCCCTTTTAGCCTCCCCCCTACGGCCCCTAGAGCCCCGGCAAGCCCCCCCCCTTTAGCCCCGCCCCTTCCGGCTTTAGCCCCGCCCACTCCGCCCTTAGCCCCGCCCACCCCGCCCTTGGCCCCGCCCATTTTCCCTTTAGCCACGCCCATTCCGCCTTCAGCCACGGCCTTTCCCCCTTTAGCCCTGCCTATACACGATTCTGCCTCGCCCATTCCCCTTTTAGCCTCCCCCCTACGGCCCCTAGATCCCCGGCAAGCCCCCCCTTTAGCCCCGCCCCTTCCGGCTTTAGCCCCGCCCACTCCGCCCTTAGCCCCGCCCACCCCGCCCTTGGCCCCGCCCATTCCCCCTTTAGCCACGCCCATTCCGCCTTCAGCCACGGCCTTTCCCCCTTTAGCCCTGCCCATACACGATTCTGCCTCGCCCATTCCCCTTTTAGCCTCCCCCCTACGGCCCCTAGAGGCCCGGCAAGCCCCCCCCTTTAGCCCCGCCCCTTCCGTCTTTAGCCCCGCCCACACCGCCCTTAGCCCCGCCCACCCCGCCCTTGGCCCCGCCCATTCCCCCTTTAGCCACGCCCATTCCGCCTTCAGCCACGGCCTTTCCCCCTTTAGCCCTGCCCATACACGATTCTGCCTCGCCCATTCCCCTTTTAGCCTCCCCCCTACGGCCCCTAGAGCCCCGGCAAGCCCCCCCCCTTTAGCCCCGCCCCTTCCGGCTTTCGCCCCGCCCACTCCGCCCTTAGTCCCGCCCACCCCGCCCCTTGGCCCCGCCCACCCCGCCCTTGGCCCCGCCCATTCCCCCTTTAGCCACGCCCATTCCGCCTTCAGCCACGGCCTTTCCCCCTTTAGCCCTGCCCATACACGATTCTGCCTCGCCCATTCCCCTTTTAGCCTCCCCCCTACGGCCCCTAGAGCCCCGGCAAGCCCCCCCCTTAGCCCCGCCCCTTCCGGCTTTAGCCCCGCCCACCCCGCCCTTGGCCCCGCCCACCCCGCCCTTGGCCCCGCCCATTCCCCCTTTAGCCACGCCCATTCCGCCTTCAGCCACGGCCTTTCCCCCTTTAGCCCTGCCCATACACGATTCTGCCTCGCCCATTCCCCTTTTAGCCTCCCCCCTACGGCCCCTAGAGCCCCGGCAAGCCTCCCCCTTTAGCCCCGCCCCTTCCGGCTTTAGCCCCGCCCACTCCGCCCTTAGCCCCGCCCACCCCGCCCTTGGCCCCGCCCATTCCCCCTTTAGCCACGCCCATTCCGCCTTCAGCCACGGCCTTTCCCCCTTTAGCCCTGCCCATACACGATTCTGCCTCGCCCATTCCCCTTTTAGCCTCCCCCCTACGGCCCCTAGAGCCCCGGCAAGCCCCCCCCCTTTAGCCCCGCCCCTTCCGGCTTTCGCCCCGCCCACTCCGCCCTTAGTCCCGCCCACCCCGCCCTTGGCCCCGCCCACCCCGCCCTTGGCCCCGCCCATTCCCCTTTAGCCACGCCCATTCCGCCTTCAGCCACGGCCTTTCCCCCTTTAGCCCTGCCCATACACGATTCTGCCTCGCCCATTCCCCTTTTAGCCTCCCCCCTACGGCCCCTAGAGCCCCGGCAAGCCCCCCCCTTAGCCCCGCCCCTTCCGGCTTTAGCCCCGCCCACCCCGCCCTTGGCCCCGCCCACCCCGCCCTTGGCCCCGCCCATTCCCCCTTTAGCCACGCCCATTCCGCCTTCAGCCACGGCCTTTCCCCCTTTAGCCCTGCCCATACACGATTCTGCCTCGCCCATTCCCCTTTTAGCCTCCCCCCTACGGCCCCTAGAGCCCCGGCAAGCCTCCCCCCTTTAGCCCCGCCCCTTCCGGCTTTAGCCCCGCCCACTCCGCCCTTAGCCCCGCCCACCCCGCCCTTGGCCCCGCCCATTCCCCCTTTAGCCACGCCCATTCCGCCTTCAGCCACGGCCTTTCCCCCTTTAGCCCTGCCCATACACGATTCTGCCTCGCCCATTCCCCTTTTAGCCTCCCCCCTACGGCCCCTAGAGCCCCGGCAAGGCCCCCCCCTTTAGCCCCGCCCCTTCCGGCTTTAGCCCCGCCCACTCCGCCCTTAGCCCCGCCCACTCCGCCCTTAGCCCCGCCCACCCCGCCCTTGGCCCCGCCCATTTTCCCTTTAGCCACGCCCATTCCGCCTTCAGCCACGGCCTTTCCCCCTTTAGCCCTGCCTATACACGATTCTGCCTCGCCCATTCCCCTTTTAGCCGCCCCCCTACGGCCCCTAGAGCCCCGGCAAGCCCCCCCCCTTTAGCCCCGCCCCTTCCGGCTTTAGCCCCGCCCCTTCCGGCTTTAGCCCCGCCCACCCCGCCCTTGGCCCCGCCCATTCCCCCTTTAGCCACGCCCATTCCGCCTTCAGCCACGGCCTTTCCCTCTTTAGCCCTGCCCATACACGATTCTGCCTCGCCCATTCCCCTTTTAGCCTCCCCCCTACGGCCCCTAGAGCCCCGGCAGGCCCCCCCCCTTTAGCCCCGCCCCTTCCGGCTTTCTCCCCGCCCACTCCGGCTTTAGCCCCGCCCACTCCGCCCTTAGCCCCGCCCACCCCGCCCTTGGCCCCGCCCATTTTCCTTTTAGCCACGCCCATTCCGCCTTCAGCCACGGCCTTTCCCCCTTTAGCCCTGCCCATACACGATTCTGCCTCGCCCATTCCCCTTTTAGCCTCCCCCCTACGGCCCCTAGAGCCCCGGCAAGCCCCCCCTTTAGCCCCGCCCCTTCCGGCTTTAGCCCCGCCCACTCCGCCCTTAGCCCCGCCCACCCCGCCCTTGGCCCCGCCCATTCCCCCTTTAGCCACGCCCATTCCGCCTTCAGCCACAGCCTTTCCCCCTTTAGCCCTGCCCATACACGATTCTGCCTCGCCCATTCCCCTTTTAGCCTCCCCCCTACGGCCCCTAGAGCCCCGGCAAGCCCCCCCCTTTAGCCCCGCCCCTTCCGGCTTTAGCCCCGCCCACTCCGCCCTTAGCCCCGCCCACCCCGCCCTTGGCCCCGCCCATCCCCCCTTTAGCCACGCCCATTCCGCCTTCAGCCACGGCCTTTCCCCCTTTAGCCCTGCCCATACACGATTCTGCCTCGCCCATTCCCCTTTTAGCCTCCCCCCTACGGCCCCTAGAGCCCCGGCAAGCCCCCCCCCTTTAGCCCCGCCCCTTCCGGCTTTAGCCCCGCCCCTTCCGGCTTTAGCCCCGCCCACTCCGCCCTTAGCCCCGCCCACCCCGCCCTTGGCCCCGCCCATTTTCCCTTTAGCCACGCCCATTCCGCCTTCAGCCACGGCCTTTCCCCCTTTAGCCCTGCCCATACACGATTCTGCCTCGCCCATTCCCCTTTTAGCCTCCCCCCTACGGCCCCTAGAGCCCCGGCAAGCCCCCCCCTTTAGCCCCGCCCCTTCCGGCTTTAGCCCCGCCCCTTCCGGCTTTAGCCCCGCCCACTCCGCCCTTAGCCCCGCCCACCCCGCCCTTGGCCCCGCCCATTCCCCCTTTAGCCACGCCCATTCCGCCTTCAGCCACGGCCTTTCCCCCTTTAGCCCTGCCCATACACGATTCTGCCTCGCCCATTCCCCTTTTAGCCTCCCCCCTACGGCCCCTAGAGCCCCGGCAAGGCCCCCCCCTTTAGCCCCGCCCCTTCCGGCTTTAGCCCCGCCCACTCCGCCCTTAGCCCCGCCCACTCCGCCCTTGGCCCCGCCCATTCCCCCTTTAGCCACGCCCATTCCGCCTTCAGCCACGGCCTTTCCCCCTTTAGCCCTGCCCATACACGATTCTGCCTCGCCCATTCCCCTTTTAGCCTCCCCCCTACGGCCCCTAGAGCCCCGGCAAGCCCCCCCCCTTTAGCCCCGCCCCTTCCGTCTTTAGCCCCGCCCACTCCGCCCTTAGCCCCGCCCACCCCGCCCTTGGCCCCGCCCATTCCCCCTTTAGCCACGCCCATTCCGCCTTCAGCCACGGCCTTTCCCCCTTTAGCCCGGCCCATACACGATTCTGCCTCGCCCATTCCCCTTTTAGCCTCCCCCCTACGGCCCCTAGAGCCCCGGCAAGCCCCCCCCCTTTAGCCCCGCCCCTTCCGGCTTTCGCCCCGCCCACTCCGGCTTTAGCCCCGCCCACTCCGCCCTTAGCCCCGCCCACCCCGCCCTTGGCCCCGCCCATTCCCCCTTTAGCCACGCCCATTCCGCCTTCAGCCACGGCCTTTCCCCCTTTAGCCCTGCCCATACACGATTCTGCCTCGCCCATTCCCCTTTTAGCCTCCCCCCTACGGCCCCTAGAGCCCCGGCAAGCCTCCCCCTTTAGCCCCGCCCCTTCCGGCTTTAGCCCCGCCCACTCCGCCCTTAGCCCCGCCCACCCCGCCCTTGGCCCCGCCCATTCCCCCTTTAGCCACGCCCATTCCGTCTTCAGCCACGGCCTTTCCCCCTTTAGCCCTGCCCATACACGATTCTGCCTCGCCCATTCCCCTTTTAGCCTCCCCCCTACGGCCCCTAGAGCCCCGGCAAGGCCCCCCCCTTTAGCCCCGCCCCTTCCGGCTTTAGCCCCGCCCACTCCGCCCTTAGCCCCGCCCACTCCGCCCTTGGCCCCGCCCATTCCCCCTTTAGCCACGCCCATTCCGCCTTCAGCCACGGCCTTTCCCCCTTTAGCCCTGCCCATACACGATTCTGCCTCGCCCATTCCCCTTTTAGCCTCCCCCCTACGGCCCCTAGAGCCCCGGCAAGCCCCCCCCCTTTAGCCCCGCCCCTTCCGGCTTTAGCCCCGCCCACTCCGCCCTTAGCCCCGCCCACCCCGCCCTTGGCCCCGCCCATTCCCCCTTTAGCCACGCCCATTCCGCCTTCAGCCACGGCCTTTCCCCCTTTAGCCCGGCCCATACACGATTCTGCCTCGCCCATTCCCCTTTTAGCCTCCCCCCTACGGCCCCTAGAGCCCCGGCAAGCCCCCCCCCTTTAGCCCCGCCCCTTCCGGCTTTCGCCCCGCCCACTCCGGCTTTAGCCCCGCCCACTCCGCCCTTAGCCCCGCCCACCCCGCCCTTGGCCCCGCCCATTCCCCCTTTAGCCACGCCCATTCCGCCTTCAGCCACGGCCTTTCCCCCTTTAGCCCTGCCCATACACGATTCTGCCTCGCCCATTCCCCTTTTAGCCTCCCCCCTACGGCCCCTAGAGCCCCGGCAAGCCCCCCCCCTTTAGCCCCGCCCCTTCCGGCTTTAGCCCCGCCCCTTCCGGCTTTAGCCCCGCCCACTCCGCCCTTAGCCCCGCCCACCCCGCCCTTGGCCCCGCCCACCCCGCCCTTGGCCCCGCCCATTCCCCCTTTAGCCACGCCCATTCCGCCTTCAGCCACGGCCTTTCCCCCTTTAGCCCTGCCCATACACGATTCTGCCTCGCCCATTCCCCTTTTAGCCTCCCCCCTACGGCCCCTAGAGCCCCGGCAAGCCCCCCCCTTTAGCCCCGCCCCTTCCGGCTTTAGCCCCGCCCCTTCCGGATTTAGCCCCGCCCCTTCCGGCTTTAGCCCCGCCCACCCCGCCCTTGGCCCCGCCCATTCCCCCTTTAGCCACGCCCATTCCGCCTTCAGCCACGGCCTTTCCCCCTTTAGCCCTGCCCATACACGATTCTGCCTCGCCCATTCCCCTTTTAGCCTCCCCCCCTACGGCCCCTAGAGCCCCGGCAAGCCCCCCCCCTTTAGCCCCGCCCCTTCCTGCTTAGCCCCGCCCCTTCCGGCTTTAGCCCCGCCCACTCCGCCCTTAGCCCCGCCCACCCCGCCCTTGGCCCCGCCCATTCCCCCTTTAGCCACGCCCATTCCGCCTTCAGCCACGGCCTTTCCCCCTTTAGCCCTGCCCATACACGATTCTGCCTCGCCCATTCCCCTTTTAGCCTCCCCCCTACGGCCTCTAGAGCCCCGGCAAGCCCCCCCCTTTAGCCCCGCCCCTTCCGGCTTTAGCCCCGCCCCTTCCTGCTTTAGCCCCGCCCACTCCGCCCTTAGCCCCGCCCACCCCGCCCTTGGCCCCGCCCATTTTCCCTTTAGCCACGCCCATTCCGCCTTCAGCCACGGCCTTTCCCCCTTTAGCCCTGCCCATACACGATTCTGCCTCGCCCATTCCCCTTTTAGCCTCCCCCCTACGGCCCCTAGAGCCCCGGCAAGCCCCCCCCCTTTAGCCCCGCCCCTTCCGGCTTTAGCCCCGCCCACTCCGCCCTTGGCCCCGCCCACCCCGCCCTTGGCCCCGCCCATTCCCCCTTTAGCCACGCCCATTCCGCCTTCAGCCACGGCCTTTCCCCCTTTAGCCCTGCCCATACACGATTCTGCCTCGCCCATTCCCCTTTTAGCCTCCCCCCTACGGCCCCTAGAGCCCCGGCAAGCCCCCCCCCTTTAGCCCCGCCCCTTCCGGCTTTAGCCCCGCCCCTTCCGGCTTTAGCCCCGCCCACTCCGCCCTTAGCCCCGCCCACCCCGCCCTTGGCCCCGCCCATTCCCCCTTTAGCCACGCCCATTCCGCCTTCAGCCACGGCCTTTCCCCATTTAGCCCTGCCCATACACGATTCTGCCTCGCCCATTCCCCTTTTAGCCTCCCCCCTACGGCCCCTAGAGCCCCGGCAAGCCCCCCCCTTTAGCCCCGCCCCTTCCGGCTTTAGCCCCGCCCATTCCGGCTTTAGCCCCGCCCACTCCGCCCTTGGCCCCGCCCACCCCGCCCTTGGCCCCGCCCATTTTCCCTTTAGCCACGCCCATTCCGCCTTCAGCCACGGCCTTTCCCCCTTTAGCCCTGCCCATACACGATTCTGCCTCGCCCATTCCCCTTTTAGCCTCCCCCCTACGGCCCCTAGAGCCCCGGCAAGCCCCCCCTTTAGCCCCGCCCCTTCCGGCTTTCGCCCCGCCCACTCCGCCCTTAGCCCCGCCCACCCCGCCCTTGGCCCCGCCCACCCCGCCCTTGGCCCCGCCCATTCCCCCTTTAGCCACGCCCATTCCGCCTTCAGCCACGGCCTTTCCCCCTTTAGCCCTGCCCATACACGATTCTGCCTCGCCCATTCCCCTTTTAGCCTCCCCCCTACGGCCCCTAGAGCCCCGGCAAGCCCCCCCTTTAGCCCCGCCCCTTCCGGCTTTCGACCCGCCCACTCCGCCCTTAGCCCCGCCCACCCCGCCCTTGGCCCCGCCCACCCCGCCCTTGGCCCCGCCCATTCCCCCTTTAGCCACGCCCATTCCGCCTTCAGCCACGGCCTTTCCCCCTTTAGCCCTGCCCATACACGATTCTGCCTCGCCCATTCCCCTTTTAGCCTCCCCCCTACGGCCCCTAGAGCCCCGGCAAGCCCCCCCCTTTAGCCCCGCCCCTTCCGGCTTTCGCCCCGCCCACTCCGCCCTTAGCCCCGCCCACCCCGCCCTTGGCCCCGCCCACCCCGCCCTTGGCCCCGCCCATTCCCCCTTTAGCCACGCCCATTCCGCCTTCAGCCACGGCCTTTCCCCCTTTAGCCCTGCCCATACACGATTCTGCCTCGCCCATTCCCCTTTTAGCCTCCCCCCTACGGCCCCTAGAGCCCCGGCAAGCCCCCCCCTTTAGCCCCGCCCCTTCCGGCTTTAGCCCCGCCCACTCCGCCCTTAGCCCCGCCCACCCCGCCCTTGGCCCCGCCCATTCCCCCTTTATCCACGCCCATTCCGCCTTCAGCCACGGCCTTTCCCCCTTTAGCCCTGCCCATACACGATTCTGCCTCGCCCATTCCCCTTTTAGCCTCCCCTCTACGGCCCCTAGAGCCCCGGCAAGCCCCCCCCTTTAGCCCCGCCCCTTCCGCCCTTAGCCCCGCCCACTCCGCCCTTAGCCCCGCCCACCCCGCCCTTGGCCCCGCCCATTCCCCCTTTAGCCACGCCCATTCCGCCTTCAGCCACGGCCTTTCCCCCTTTAGCCCTGCCCATACACGATTCTGCCTCGCCCATTCCCCTTTTAGCCTCCCCCCTACGGCCCCTAGAGCCCCGGCAAGCCCCCCCCCTTTAGCCCCGCCCACTCCGGCTTTAGCCCCGCCCCTTCCGCCCTTAGCCCCGCCCACCCCCGCCCTTGGCCCCGCCCATTTTCCCTTTAGCCACGCCCATTCCGCCTTCAGCCACGGCCTTTCCCCCTTTAGCCCTGCCCATACACGATTCTGCCTCGCCCATTCCCCTTTTAGCCTCCCCCCTACGGCCCCTAGAGCCCCGGCAAGCCCCTCCTTTAGCCCCGCCCCTTCCGGCTTTAGCCCCGCCCACTCCGCCCTTAGCCCCGCCCACCCCGCCCTTGGCCCCGCCCATTCCCCCTTTAGCCACGCCCATTCCGCCTTCAGCCACAGCCTTTCCCCCTTTAGCCCTGCCCATACACGATTCTGCCTCGCCCATTCCCCTTTTAGCCTCCCCCCTACGGCCCCTAGAGCCCCGGCAAGCCTCCCCCTTTAGCCCCGCCCCTTCCGGCTTTAGCCCCGCCCACTCCGCCCTTAGCCCCGCCCACCCCGCCCTTGGCCCCGCCCATTCCCCCTTTAGCTTCGCCCATTCCCCCTTTAGCCACGCCCATTCCGCCTTCAGCCACGGCCTTTCCCCCTTTAGCCCTGCCCATACACGATTCTGCCTCGCCCATTCCCCTTTTAGCCCCCCCCCTTTAGCCCCGCCCCTTCCGGCTTTAGCCCCGCCCAATCCGCCCTTAGCCCCGCCCACCCCGTGCTTGGCCCCGCCCATTCCCCCTTTAGCCACGCCCATTCCGCCTTCAGCCACGGCCTTTCCCCCTTTAGCCCTGCCCATACACGATTCTGCCTTGCCCATTCCCCTTTTAGCCTCCCCCCTACGGCCCCTAGAGCCCCGGCAAGCCCCCCCCCTTTAGCCCCGCCCCTTCCGGCTTTCGCCCCGCCCACTCCGGCTTTAGCCCCGCCCACTCCGCCCTTAGCCCCGCCCACCCCGCCCTTGGCCCCGCCCATTCCCCCTTTAGCCACGCCCATTCCGCCTTCAGCCACGGCCTTTCCCCCTTTAGCCCTGCCCATACACGATTCTGCCTCGCCCATTCCCCTTTTAGCCTCCCCCCTACGGCCCCCTAGAGCCCCGGCAAGCCCTCCCCCTTTAGCCCCGCCCCTTCCGGCTTTAGCCCCCGCCCACTCCGCCCTTAGCCCCGCCCACCCCGCCCTTGGCCCCGCCCATTCCCCCTTTAGCCACGCCCATTCCGCCTTCAGCCACGGCCTTTCCCCCTTTAGCCCTGCCCATACACGATTCTGCCTCGCCCATTCCCCTTTTAGCCTCCCCCCTACGGCCCCTAGAGCCCCGGCAAGCCCCCCCCCTTTAGCCCCGCCCCTTCCGGCTTTCGCCCCGCCCACTCCGGCTTTAGCCCCGCCCACTCCGCCCTTAGCCCCGCCCACCCCGCCCTTGGCCCCGCCCATTCCCCCTTTAGCCACGCCCATTCCGCCTTCAGCCACGGCCTTTCCCCCTTTAGCCCTGCCCATACACGATTCTGCCTCGCCCATTCCCCTTTTAGCCTCCCCCCTACGGCCCCTAGAGCCCCGGCAAGCCCCCCCCCCTTTAGCCCCGCCCCTTCCGTCTTTAGCCCCGCCCATTCCGCCCTTAGCCCCGCCCACCCCGCCCTTGGCCCCGCCCATTCCCCCTTTAGCCACGCCCATTCCGCCTTCAGCCACGGCCTTTCCCCCTTTAGCCCTGCCCATACACGATTCTGCCTCGCCCATTCCCCTTTTAGCCTCCCCCCTACGGCCCCTAGAGCCCCGGCAAGCCCCCCCCCTTTAGCCCCGCCCCTTCCGTCTTTAGCCCCGCCCACTCCGCCCTTAGCCCCGCCCACCCCCGCCCTTGGCCCCGCCCATTCCCCCTTTAGCCACGCCCATTCCGCCTTCAGCCACGGCCTTTCCCCCTTTAGCCCTGCCCATACACGATTCTGCCTCGCCCATTCCCCTTTTAGCCTCCCCCCTACGGCCCCTAGAGCCCCGGCAAGCCCCCCCCCTTTAGCCCCGCCCCTTCCGGCTTTAGCCCCGCCCACTCCGCCCTTAGCCCCGCCCACCCCGCCCTTGGCCCCGCCCATTCCCCCTTTAGCCACGCCCATTCCGCCTTCAGCCACGGCCTTTCCCCCTTTAGCCCTGCCCATACACGATTCTGCCTTGCCCATTCCCCTTTTAGCCTCCCCCCTACGGCCCCTAGAGCCCCGGCAAGCCCCCCCCCTTTAGCCCCGCCCCTTCCGGCTTTCGCCCCGCCCACTCCGGCTTTAGCCCCGCCCACTCCGCCCTTAGCCCCGCCCACCCCGCCCTTGGCCCCGCCCATTCCCCCTTTAGCCACGCCCATTCCGCCTTCAGCCACGGCCTTTCCCCCTTTAGCCCTGCCCATACACGATTCTGCCTCGCCCATTCCCCTTTTAGCCTCCCCCCTACGGCCCCTAGAGCCCCGGCAAGCCTCCCCCTTTAGCCCCGCCCCTTCCGGCTTTAGCCCCGCCCACTCCGCCCTTAGCCCCGCCCACCCCGCCCTTGGCCCCGCCCATTCCCCCTTTAGCCACGCCCATTCCGCCTTCAGCCACGGCCTTTCCCCCTTTAGCCCTGCCCATACACGATTCTGCCTCGCCCATTCCCCTTTTAGCCTCCCCCCTACGGCCCCTAGAGCCCCGGCAAGGCCCCCCCCTTTAGCCCCGCCCCTTCCGGCTTTAGCCCCGCCCACTCCGCCCTTAGCCCCGCCCACTCCGCCCTTAGCCCCGCCCACCCCGCCCTTGGCCCCGCCCATTTTCCCTTTAGCCACGCCCATTCCGCCTTCAGCCACGGCCTTTCCCCCTTTAGCCCTGCCTATACACGATTCTGCCTCGCCCATTCCCCTTTTAGCCTCCCCCCTACGGCCCCTAGAGCCCCGGCAAGCCCCCCCTTTAGCCCCGCCCCTTCCGGCTTTAGCCCCGCCCCTTCCGGCTTTAGCCCCGCCCACCCCGCCCTTGGCCCCGCCCATTCCCCCTTTAGCCACGCCCATTCCGCCTTCAGCCACGGCCTTTCCCCCTTTAGCCCTGCCCATACACGATTCTGCCTCGCCCATTCCCCTTTTAGCCCCCCCCCCTTTAGCCCCGCCCCTTCCGGCTTTAGCCCCGCCCAATCCGCCCTTAGCCCCGCCCACCCCGTGCTTGGCCCCGCCCATTCCCCCTTTAGCCACGCCCATTCCGCCTTCAGCCACGGCCTTTCCCCCTTTAGCCCTGCCCATACACGATTCTGCCTTGCCCATTCCCCTTTTAGCCTCCCCCCTACGGCCCCTAGAGCCCCGGCAAGCCCCCCCCCCTTTAGCCCCGCCCCTTCCGGCTTTCGCCCCGCCCACTCCGGCTTTAGCCCCGCCCACTCCGCCCTTAGCCCCGCCCACCCCGCCCTTGGCCCCGCCCATTCCCCCTTTAGCCACGCCCATTCCGCCTTCAGCCACGGCCTTTCCCCCTTTAGCCCTGCCCATACACGATTCTGCCTCGCCCATTCCCCTTTTAGCCTCCCCCCTACGGCCCCTAGAGCCCCGGCAAGCCTCCCCCTTTAGCCCCGCCCCTTCCGGCTTTAGCCCCGCCCTCTCCGCCCTTAGCCCCGCCCACCCCGCCCTTGGCCCCGCCCATTCCCCCTTTAGCCACGCCCATTCCGCCTTCAGCCACGGCCTTTCCCCCTTTAGCCCTGCCCATACACGATTCTGCCTCGCCCATTCCCCTTTTAGCCTCCCCCCTACGGCCCCTAGAGCCCCGGCAAGGCCCCCCCCCTTTAGCCCCGCCCCTTCCGGCTTTAGCCCCGCCCACTCCGCCCTTAGCCCCGCCCACTCCGCCCTTAGCCCCGCCCACCCCGCCCTTGGCCCCGCCCATTTTCCCTTTAGCCACGCCCATTCCGCCTTCAGCCACGGCCTTTCCCCCTTTAGCCCTGCCCATACACGATTCTGCCTCGCCCATTCCCCTTTTACCCTCCCCCGTACGGCCCCTAGAGCCCCGGCAAGCCCCCCCTTTAGCCCCGCCCCTTCCGGCTTTAGCCCCGCCCCTTCCGGCTTTAGCCCCGCCCACTCCGCCTTTAGCCCCGCCCATTCCGCCCTTGGCCCCGCCCACCCCGCCCTTGGCCCCGCCCATTCCCCCTTTAGCCACGCCCATTCCGCCTTCAGCCACGGCCTTTCCCCCTTTACCCCTGCCCATATACGATTCTGCCTCGCCCATTCCCCTTTTAGCCTCCCCCCTACGGCCCCTAGAGCCCCGGCAAGCGCCCCCCTTTAGCCCCGCCCCTTCCTGCTTTAGCCCCCGCCCACTCCGCCCTTAGCCCCGCCCACCCCGCCCTTAGCCCCGCCCACCCCGCCCTTGGCCCCGCCCATTTTCCCTTTAGCCACGCCCATTCCGCCTTCAGCCACGGCCTTTCCCCCTTTAGCCCTGCCCATACACGATTCTGCCTCGCCCATTCCCCTTTTAGCCTCCCCCCTACGGCCCCTAGAGCCCCGGCAAGCCCCCCCCCCTTTAGCCCCGCCCCTTCCGGCTTTAGCCCCGCCCCTTCCGGCTTTAGCCCCGCCCACCCCGCCCTTGGCCCCGCCCATTCCCCCTTTAGCCACGCCCATTCCGCCTTCAGCCACGGCCTTTCCCCCTTTAGCCCTGCCCATACACGATTCTGCCTCGCCCATTCCCCTTTTAGCCTCCCCCCTACGGCCCCTAGAGCCCCGGCAAGCCCCCCCCCTTTAGCCCCGCCCCTTCCGGCTTTAGCCCCGCCCACTCCGCCCTTAGCCCCGCCCACCCCGCCCTTGGCCCCGCCCATTTTCCCTTTAGCCACGCCCATTCCGCCTTCAGCCACGGCCTTTCCCCCTTTAGCCCTGCCTATACACGATTCTGCCTCGCCCATTCCCCTTTTAGCCTCCCCCCTACGGCCCCTAGAGCCCCGGCAAGCCCCCCCTTTAGCCCCGCCCCTTCCGGCTTTAGCCCCGCCCACTCCGCCCTTAGCCCCGCCCACCCCGCCCTTAGCCCCGCCCATTCCCCCTTTAGCCACGCCCATTCCGCCTTCAGCCACGGCCTTTCCCCCTTTAGCCCTGCCCATACACGATTCTGCCTCGCCCATTCCCCTTTTAGCCTCCCCCCTACGGCCCCTAGAGCCCCGGCAAGCCCCCCCCTTTAGCCCCGCCCCTTCCGTCTTTAGCCCCGCCCACACCGCCCTTAGCCCCGCCCACCCCGCCCTTGGCCCCGCCCATTCCCCCTTTAGCCACGCCCATTCCGCCTTCAGCCACGGCCTTTCCCCCTTTAGCCCTGCCCATACACGATTCTGCCTCGCCCATTCCCCTTTTAGCCTCCCCCCTACGGCCCCTAGAGCCCCGGCAAGCCCCCCCCCTTTAGCCCCGCCCCTTCCGGCTTTCGCCCCGCCCACTCCGCCCTTATTCCCGCCCACCCCGCCCTTGGCCCCGCCCACCCCGCCCTTGGCCCCGCCCATTCCCCCTTTAGCCACGCCCATTCCGCCTTCAGCCACGGCCTTTCCCCCTTTAGCCCTGCCCATACACGATTCTGCCTCGCCCATTCCCCTTTTAGCCTCCCCCCTACGGCCCCTAGAGCCCCGGCAAGCCCCCCCCTTAGCCCCGCCCCTTCCGGCTTTAGCCCCGCCCACCCCGTCCTTGGCCCCGCCCACCCCGCCCTTGGCCCCGCCCATTCCCCCTTTAGCCACGCCCATTCCGCCTTCAGCCACGGCCTTTCCCCCTTTAGCCCTGCCCATACACGATTCTGCCTCGCCCATTCCCCTTTTAGCCTCCCCCCTACGGCCCCTAGAGCCCCGGCAAGCCTCCCCCTTTAGCCCCGCCCCTTCCGGCTTTAGCCCCGCCCACTCCGCCCTTAGCCCCGCCCACCCCGCCCTTGGCCCCGCCCATTCCCCCTTTAGCCACGCCCATTCCGCCTTCAGCCACGGCCTTTCCCCCTTTAGCCCTGCCCATACACGATTCTGCCTCGCCCATTCCCCTTTTAGCCTCCCCCCTACGGCCCCTAGAGCCCCGGCAAGGCCCCCCCCTTTAGCCCCGCCCCTTCCGGCTTTAGCCCCGCCCACTCCGCCCTTAGCCCCGCCCACTCCGCCCTTAGCCCCGCCCACCCCGCCCTTGGCCCCGCCCATTTTCCCTTTAGCCACGCCCATTCCGCCTTCAGCCACGGCCTTTCCCCCTTTAGCCCTGCCTATACACGATTCTGCCTCGCCCATTCCCCTTTTAGCCTCCCCCCCTACGGCCCCTAGAGCCCCGGCAAGCCCCCCCCCCTTTAGCCCCGCCCCTTCCGGCTTTAGCCCCGCCCCTTCCGGCTTTAGCCCCGCCCACCCCGCCCTTGGCCCCGCCCATTCCCCCTTTAGCCACGCCCATTCCGCCTTCAGCCACGGCCTTTCCCTCTTTAGCCCTGCCCATACACGATTCTGCCTCGCCCATTCCCCTTTTAGCCTCCCCCCTACGGCCCCTAGAGCCCCGGCAGGCCCCCCCCCTTTAGCCCCGCCCCTTCCGGCTTTAGCCCCGCCCACTCCGGCTTTAGCCCCGCCCACTCCGCCCTTAGCCCCGCCCACCCCGCCCTTGGCCCCGCCCATTTTCCCTTTAGCCACGCCCATTCCGCCTTCAGCCACGGCCTTTCCCCCTTTAGCCCTGCCCATACACGATTCTGCCTCGCCCATTCCCCTTTTAGCCTCCCCCCTACGGCCCCTAGAGCCCCGGCAAGCCCCCCCTTTAGCCCCGCCCCTTCCGGCTTTAGCCCCGCCCACTCCGCCCTTAGCCCCGCCCACCCCGCCCTTGGCCCCGCCCATTCCCCCTTTAGCCACGCCCATTCCGCCTTCAGCCACGGCCTTTCCCCCTTTAGCCCTGCCCATACACGATTCTGCCTCGCCCATTCCCCTTTTAGCCTCCCCCCTACGGCCCCTAGAGCCCCGGCAAGCCCCCCCCTTTAGCCCCGCCCCTTCCGGCTTTAGCCCCGCCCACTCCGCCCTTAGCCCCGCCCACCCCGCCCTTGGCCCCGCCCATTCCCCCTTTAGCCACGCCCATTCCGCCTTCAGCCACGGCCTTTCCCCCTTTAGCCCTGCCCATACACGATTCTGCCTCGCCCATTCCCCTTTTAGCCTCCCCCCTACGGCCCCTAGAGCCCCGGCAAGCCCCCCCCCTTTAGCCCCGCCCCTTCCGGCTTTAGCCCCGCCCCTTCCTGCTTTAGCCCCGCCCACTCCGCCCTTAGCCCCGCCCACCCCGCCCTTGGCCCCGCCCATTTTCCCTTTAGCCACGCCCATTCCGCCTTCAGCCACGGCCTTTCCCCCTTTAGCCCTGCCCATACACGATTCTGCCTCGCCCATTCCCCTTTTAGCCTCCCCCCTACGGCCCCTAGAGCCCCGGCAAGCCCCCCCCTTTAGCCCCGCCCCTTCCGGCTTTAGTCCCGCCCACTCCGCCCTTAGCCCCGCCCACCCCGCCCTTGGCCCCGCCCACCCCGCCCTTGGCCCCGCCCATTCCCCCTTTAGCCACGCCCATTCCGCCGTCAGCCACGGCCTTTCCCCCTTTAGCCCTGCCCATACACGATTCTGCCTCGCCCATTCCCCTTTTAGCCTCCCCCCTACGGCCCCTAGAGCCCCGGCAAGCCCCCCCCTTTAGCCCCGCCCCTTCCGGCTTTAGCCCCGCCCCTTCCGGCTTTAGCCCCGCCCACTCCGCCCTTAGCCCCGCCCACCCCGCCCTTGGCCCCGCCCATTCCCCCTTTAGCCACGCCCATTCCGCCTTTAGCCACGGCCTTTCCCCCTTTAGCCCTGCCCATACACGATTCTGCCTCGCCCATTCCCCTTTTAGCCTGCCCCCTACGGCCCCTAGAGCCCCGGCAAGCCCCCCCCTTTAGCCCCGCCCCTTTCGGCTTTAGCCCCGCCCACTCCGCCCTTAGCCCCGCCCACCCCGCCCTTGGCCCCGCCCATTCCCCCTTTAGCCACGCCCATTCCGCCTTCAGCCACGGCCTTTCCCCCTTTAGCCCTGCCCATACACGATTCTGCCTCGCCCATTCCCCTTTTAGCCTCCCCCCTACGGCCCCTAGAGCCCCGGCAAGCCCCCCCCTTTAGCCCCGCCCCTTCCGGCTTTAGCCCCGCCCACTCCGCCCTTAGCCCCGCCCACCCCGCCCTTGGCCCCGGCCACCCCGCTATTGTCCCCGCCCATTCCCCCTTTAGCCACGCCCATTCCGCCTTCAGCCACGGCCTTTCCCCCTTTAGCCCTGCCCATACACGATTCTGCCTCGCCCATTCCCCTTTTAGCCTCCCCCCTACGGCCCCTAGAGCCCCGGCAAGCCCCCCCCTTTAGCCCCGCCCCTTCCGGCTTTAGCCCCGCCCACCCCCGCCCTTGGCCCCGCCCACCCCGCCCTTGGCCCCGCCCATTTTCCCTTTAGCCACGCCCATTCCGCCTTCAGCCACGGCCTTTCCCCCTTTAGCCCTGCCCATACACGATTCTGCCTCGCCCATTCCCCTTTTAGCCTCCCCCCTACGGCCCCTAGAGCCCCGGCAAGCCCCCCCTTTAGCCCCGCCCCTTCCGGCTTTAGTCCCGCCCACTCCGCCCTTAGCCCCGCCCACCCCGCCCTTTGCCCCGCCCACCCCGCCCTTGGCCCCCGCCCATTCCCCCTTTAGCCACGCCCATTCCGCCTTCAGCCACGGCCTTTCCCCCTTTAGCCCTGCCCATACACGATTCTGCCTCGCCCATTCCCCTTTTAGCCTCCCCCCTACGGCCCCTAGAGCCCCGGCAAGCCCCCCCCTTTAGCCCCGCCCCTTCCGGCTTTAGCCCCGCCCACTCCGCCCTTAGCCCCGCCCACCCCGCCCTTGGCCCCGCCCATTCCCCCTTTAGCCACGGCCATTCCGCCTTCAGCCACGGCCTTTCCCCCTTTAGCCCTGCCCATACACGATTCTGCCTCGCCCATTCCCCTTTTAGCCTCCCCCCTACGGCCCCTAGAGCCCCGGCAAGCCCCCCCCTTTAGCCCCGCCCCTTCCGGCTTTAGCCCCGCCCACTCCGCCCTTAGCCCCGCCCACTCCGCCCTTAGCCCCGCCCACCCCGCCCTTGGCCCCGCCCATTTTCCCTTTAGCCACGCCCATTCCGCCTTCAGCCACGGCCTTTCCCCCTTTAGCCCTGCCTATACACGATTCTGCCTCGCCCATTCCCCTTTTAGCCTCCCCCCTACGGCCCCTAGAGCCCCGGCAAGCCCCCCCTTTAGCCCCGCCCCTTCCGGTTTTAGCCCCGCCCCTTCCGGCTTTAGCCCCGCCCACTCCGCCCTTAGCCCCGCCCACCCCGCCCTTAGCCCCGCCCATTCCCCCTTTAGCCACGCCCATTCCGCCTTCAGCCACGGCCTTTCCCCCTTTAGCCCTGCCCATACACGATTCTGCCTCGCCCATTCCCCTTTTAGCCTCCCCCCTACGGCCCCTAGAGCCCCGGCAAGCCCCCCCCTTTAGCCCCGCCCCTTCCGGCTTTAGCCCCGCCCACTCCGCCCTTAGCCCCGCCCACCCCGCCCGTGGCCCCGCCCATTTTCCCTTTAGCCACGCCCATTCCGCCTTCAGCCACGGCCTTTCCCCCTTTAGCCCTGCCCATACACGATTCTGCCTCGCCCATTCCCCTTTTAGCCTCCCCCCTACGGCCCCTAGAGCCCCGGCAAGCCCCCCCCTTTAGCCCCGCCCCTTCCGGCTTTAGCCCCGCCCCTTCCGGCTTTAGCCCCGCCCGCTCCGCCCTTAGCCCCGCCCACCGCGCCCTTGGCCCCGCCCATTTTCCCTTTAGCCACGCCCATTCCGCCTTCAGCCACGGCCTTTCCCCCTTTAGCCCTGCCCATACACGATTCTGCCTCGCCCATTCCCCTTTTAGCCTTTCCCCTACGGCCCCTAGAGCCCCGGCAAGCCCCCCCCCTTTAGCCCCGCCCCTTCCGTCTTTAGCCCCGCCCACTCCGCCCTTAGCCCCGCCCACCCCGCCCTTGGCCCCGCCCATTCCCCCTTTAGCCACGCCCATTCCGCCTTCAGCCACGGCCTTTCCCCCTTTAGCCCTGCCCATACACGATTCTGCCTCGCCCATTCCCCTTTTAGCCTCCCCCCTACGGCCCCTAGAGCCCCGGCAAGCCCCCCCCCCTTTAGCCCCGCCCCTTCCGGCTTTAGCCCCGCCCACTCCGCCCTTAGCCCCGCCCACCCCGCCCTTGGCCCCGCCCATTCCCCCTTTAGCCACGCCCATTCCGCCTTCAGCCACGGCCTTTCCCCCTTTAGCCCTGCCCATACACGATTCTGCCTCGCCCATTCCCCTTTTAGCCTCCCCCCTACGGCCCCTAGAGCCCCGGCAAGCCCCCCCCCTTTAGCCCCGCCCCTTCCGGCTTTCGCCCCGCCCACTCCGGCTTTAGCCCCGCCCACTCCGCCCTTAGCCCCGCCCACCCCGCCCTTGGCCCCGCCCATTCCCCCTTTAGCCACGCCCATTCCGCCTTCAGCCACGGCCTTTCCCCCTTTAGCCCTGCCCATACACGATTCTGCCTCGCCCATTCCCCTTTTAGCCTCCCCCCTACGGCCCCTAGAGCCCCGGCAAGCCTCCCCCTTTAGCCCCGCCCCTTCCGGCTTTAGCCCCGCCCACTCCGCCCTTAGCCCCGCCCACCCCGCCCTTGGCCCCGCCCATTCCCCCTTTAGCCACGCCCATTCCGCCTTCAGCCACGGCCTTTCCCCCTTTAGCCCTGCCCATACACCATTCTGCCTCGCCCATTCCCCTTTTAGCCTCCCCCCTACGGCCCCTAGAGCCCCGGCAAGCCCCCCCCCTTTAGCCCCGCCCCTTCCGGCTTTAGCCCCGCCCACTCCGCCCTTAGCCCCGCCCACTCCGCCCTTAGCCCCGCCCACCCCGCCCTTGGCCCCGCCCATTTTCCCTTTAGCCACGCCCATTCCGCCTTCAGCCACGGCCTTTCCCCCTTTAGCCCTGCCTATACACGATTCTGCCTCGCCCATTCCCCTTTTAGCCTCCCCCCTACGGCCCCTAGAGCCCCGGCAAGCCCCCCCCTTTAGCCCCGCCCCTTCCGGCTTTAGCCCCGCCCCTTCCGGCTTTAGCCCCGCCCACCCCGCCCTTGGCCCCGCCCATTCCCCCTTTAGCCACGCCCATTCCGCCTTCAGCCACGGCCTTTCCCCCTTTAGCCCTGCCCATACACGATTCTGCCTCGCCCATTCCCCTTTTAGCCTCCCCCCTACGGCCCCTAGAGCCCCGGCAAGCCCCCCCCCTTTAGCCCCGCCCCTTCCGTCTTTAGCCCCGCCCACTCCGCCCTTAGCCCCGCCCACCCCGCCCTTGGCCCCGCCCATTCCCCCTTTAGCCACGCCCATTCCGCCTTCAGCCACGGCCTTTCCCCCTTTAGCCCTGCCCATACACGATTCTGCCTCGCCCATTCCCCTTTTAGCCTCCCCCCTACGGCCCCTAGAGCCCCGGCAAGCCCCCCCCCTTTAGCCCCGCCCCTTCCGGCTTTCGCCCCGCGCACTCCGGCTTTAGCCCCGCCCACTCCGCCCTTAGCCCCGCCCACCCCCGCCCTTGGCCCCGCCCATTCCCCCTTTAGCCACGCCCATTCCGCCTTCAGCCACGGCCTTTCCCCCTTTAGCCCTGCCCATACACGATTCTGCCTCGCCCATTCCCCTTTTAGCCTCCCCCCTACGGCCCCTAGAGCCCCGGCAAGCCCCCCCCTTTAGCCCCGCCCCTTCCGGCTTTAGCCCCGCCCCTTCCTGCTTTAGCCCCGCCCACTCCGCCCTTAGCCCCGCCCACCCCGCCCTTGGCCCCGCCCATTTTCCCTTTAGCCACGCCCATTCCGCCTTCAGCCACGGCCTTTCCCCCTTTAGCCCTGCCTATACACGATTCTGCCTCGCCCATTCCCCTTTTAGCCGCCCCCCTACGGCCCCTAGAGCCCCGGCAAGCCCCCCCCCCTTTAGCCCCGCCCCTTCCGGCTTTAGCCCCGCCCCTTCCGGCTTTAGCCCCGCCCACCCCGCCCTTGGCCCCGCCCATTCCCCCTTTAGCCACGCCCATTCCGCCTTCAGCCACGGCCTTTCCCCCTTTAGCCCTGCCCATACACGATTCTGCCTCGCCCATTCCCCTTTTAGCCTCCCCCCTACGGCCCCTAGAGCCCCGGCAAGCCCCCCCCCCTTTAGCCCCGCCCCTTCCGGCTTTCGCCCCGCCCACTCCGCCCTTAGCCCCGCCCACCCCGCCCTTGGCCCCGCCCACCCTGCCCTTGGCCCCGCCCATTCCCCCTTTAGCCACGCCCATTCCGCCTTCAGCCACGGCCTTTCCCCCTTTAGCCCTGCCCATACACGATTCTGCCTCGCCCATTCCCCTTTTAGCCTCCCCCCTACGGCCCCTAGAGCCCCGGCAAGCCCCCCCCCTTTAGCCCCGCCCCTTCCGGCTTTAGCCCCGCCCACTCCGCCCTTAGCCCCGCCCACCCCGCCCTTGGCCCCGCCCATTCCCCCTTTAGCCACGCCCATTCCGCCTTCAGCCACGGCCTTTCCCCATTTAGCCCTGCCCATACACGATTCTGCCTCGCCCATTCCCCTTTTAGCCTCCCCCCTACGGCCCCTAGAGCCCCGGCAAGCCCCCCCCTTTAGCCCCGCCCCTTCCGGCTTTAGCCCCGCCCCTTCCGCCCTTAGCCCCGCCCACTCCGCCCTTAGCCCCGCCCACCCCGCCCTTGGCCCCGCCCATTCCCCCTTTAGCCACGCCCATTCCGCCTTCAGCCACGGCCTTTCCCCCTTTAGCCCTGCCCATACACGATTCTGCCTCGCCCATTCCCCTTTTAGCCTCCCCCCTACGGCCCCTAGAGCCCCGGCAAGCCCCCCCCTTTAGCCCCGCCCCTTCCGGCTTTAGCCCCGCCCCTTCCGGCTTTAGCCCCGCCCACTCCGCCCTTAGCCCCGCCCACCCCGCCCTTGGCCCCGCCCATTCCCCCTTTAGCCACGCCCATTCCGCCTTCAGCCATGGCCTTTCCCCCTTTAGCCCTGCCCATACACGATTCTGCCTCGCCCATTCCCCTTTTAGCCTCCCCCCTACGGCCCCTAGAGCCCCGGCAAGCCCCCCCCTTTAGCCCCGCCCCTTCCGGCTTTAGTCCCGCCCACTCCGCCCTTAGCCCCGCCCACCCCGCCCTTGGCCCCGCCCACCCCGCCCTTGGCCCCGCCCATTCCCCCTTTAGCCACGCCCATTCCGCCGTCAGCCACGGCCTTTCCCCCTTTAGCCCTGCCCATACACGATTCTGCCTCGCCCATTCCCCTTTTAGCCTCCCCCCTACGGCCCCTAGAGCCCCGGCAAGCCCCCCCCTTTAGCCCCGCCCCTTCCGGCTTTAGCCCCGCCCCTTCCGGCTTTAGCCCCGCCCACTCCGCCCTTAGCCCCGCCCACCCCGCCCTTGGCCCCGCCCATTCCCCCTTTAGCCACGCCCATTCCGCCTTTAGCCACGGCCTTTCCCCCTTTAGCCCTGCCCATACACGATTCTGCCTCGCCCATTCCCCTTTTAGCCTGCCCCCTACGGCCCCTAGAGCCCCGGCAAGCCCCCCCCTTTAGCCCCGCCCCTTTCGGCTTTAGCCCCGCCCACTCCGCCCTTAGCCCCGCCCACCCCGCCCTTGGCCCCGCCCATTCCCCCTTTAGCCACGCCCATTCCGCCTTCAGCCACGGCCTTTCCCCCTTTAGCCCTGCCCATACACGATTCTGCCTCGCCCATTCCCCTTTTAGCCTCCCCCCTACGGCCCCTAGAGCCCCGGCAAGCCCCCCCCTTTAGCCCCGCCCCTTCCGGCTTTAGCCCCGCCCACTCCGCCCTTAGCCCCGCCCACCCCGCCCTTGGCCCCGGCCACCCCGCTATTGTCCCCGCCCATTCCCCCTTTAGCCACGCCCATTCCGCCTTCAGCCACGGCCTTTCCCCCTTTAGCCCTGCCCATACACGATTCTGCCTCGCCCATTCCCCTTTTAGCCTCCCCCCTACGGCCCCTAGAGCCCCGGCAAGCCCCCCCCTTTAGCCCCGCCCCTTCCGGCTTTAGCCCCGCCCACCCCGCCCTTGGCCCCGCCCACCCCGCCCTTGGCCCCGCCCATTCCCCCTTTAGCCACGCCCATTCCGCCTTCAGCCACGGCCTTTCCCCCTTTAGCCCTGCCCATACACGATTCTGCCTCGCCCATTCCCCTTTTAGCCTCCCCCCTACGGCCCCTAGAGCCCCGGCAAGCCCCCCCCTTTAGCCCCGCCCCTTCCGGCTTTAGCCCCGCCCCTTCCGGCTTTAGCCCCGCCCACTCCGCCCTTAGCCCCGCCCACCCCGCCCTTGGCCCCGCCCATTTTCCCTTTAGCCACGCCCATTCCGCCTTCAGCCACGGCCTTTCCCCCTTTAGCCCTGCCCATACACGATTCTGCCTCGCCCATTCCCCTTTTAGCCTCCCCCCTACGGCCCCTAGAGCCCCGGCAAGCCCCCCCTTTAGCCCCGCCCCTTCCGGCTTTAGTCCCGCCCACTCCGCCCTTAGCCCCGCCCACCCCGCCCTTTGCCCCGCCCACCCCGCCCTTGGCCCCCGCCCATTCCCCCTTTAGCCACGCCCATTCCGCCTTCAGCCACGGCCTTTCCCCCTTTAGCCCTGCCCATACACGATTCTGCCTCGCCCATTCCCCTTTTAGCCTCCCCCCTACGGCCCCTAGAGCCCCGGCAAGCCCCCCCCTTTAGCCCCGCCCCTTCCGGCTTTAGCCCCGCCCACTCCGCCCTTAGCCCCGCCCACCCCGCCCTTGGCCCCGCCCATTCCCCCTTTAGCCACGGCCATTCCGCCTTCAGCCACGGCCTTTCCCCCTTTAGCCCTGCCCATACACGATTCTGCCTCGCCCATTCCCCTTTTAGCCTCCCCCCTACGGCCCCTAGAGCCCCGGCAAGCCCCCCCCTTTAGCCCCGCCCCTTCCGGCTTTAGCCCCGCCCACTCCGCCCTTAGCCCCGCCCACTCCGCCCTTAGCCCCGCCCACCCCGCCCTTGGCCCCGCCCATTTTCCCTTTAGCCACGCCCATTCCGCCTTCAGCCACGGCCTTTCCCCCTTTAGCCCTGCCTATACACGATTCTGCCTCGCCCATTCCCCTTTTAGCCTCCCCCCTACGGCCCCTAGAGCCCCGGCAAGCCCCCCCTTTAGCCCCGCCCCTTCCGGTTTTAGCCCCGCCCCTTCCGGCTTTAGCCCCGCCCACTCCGCCCTTAGCCCCGCCCACCCCGCCCTTAGCCCCGCCCATTCCCCCTTTAGCCACGCCCATTCCGCCTTCAGCCACGGCCTTTCCCCCTTTAGCCCTGCCCATACACGATTCTGCCTCGCCCATTCCCCTTTTAGCCTCCCCCCTACGGCCCCTAGAGCCCCGGCAAGCCCCCCCCTTTAGCCCCGCCCCTTCCGGCTTTAGCCCCGCCCACTCCGCCCTTAGCCCCGCCCACCCCGCCCTTGGCCCCGCCCATTTTCCCTTTAGCCACGCCCATTCCGCCTTCAGCCACGGCCTTTCCCCCTTTAGCCCTGCCCATACACGATTCTGCCTCGCCCATTCCCCTTTTAGCCTCCCCCCTACGGCCCCTAGAGCCCCGGCAAGCCCCCCCCTTTAGCCCCGCCCCTTCCGGCTTTAGCCCCGCCCCTTCCGGCTTTAGCCCCGCCCGCTCCGCCCTTAGCCCCGCCCACCGCGCCCTTGGCCCCGCCCATTTTCCCTTTAGCCACGCCCATTCCGCCTTCAGCCACGGCCTTTCCCCCTTTAGCCCTGCCCATACACGATTCTGCCTCGCCCATTCCCCTTTTAGCCTTTCCCCTACGGCCCCTAGAGCCCCGGCAAGCCCCCCCCCTTTAGCCCCGCCCCTTCCGTCTTTAGCCCCGCCCACTCCGCCCTTAGCCCCGCCCACCCCGCCCTTGGCCCCGCCCATTCCCCCTTTAGCCACGCCCATTCCGCCTTCAGCCACGGCCTTTCCCCCTTTAGCCCTGCCCATACACGATTCTGCCTCGCCCATTCCCCTTTTAGCCTCCCCCCTACGGCCCCTAGAGCCCCGGCAAGCCCCCCCCCCTTTAGCCCCGCCCCTTCCGGCTTTAGCCCCGCCCACTCCGCCCTTAGCCCCGCCCACCCCGCCCTTGGCCCCGCCCATTCCCCCTTTAGCCACGCCCATTCCGCCTTCAGCCACGGCCTTTCCCCCTTTAGCCCTGCCCATACACGATTCTGCCTCGCCCATTCCCCTTTTAGCCTCCCCCCTACGGCCCCTAGAGCCCCGGCAAGCCCCCCCCCTTTAGCCCCGCCCCTTCCGGCTTTCGCCCCGCCCACTCCGGCTTTAGCCCCGCCCACTCCGCCCTTAGCCCCGCCCACCCCGCCCTTGGCCCCGCCCATTCCCCCTTTAGCCACGCCCATTCCGCCTTCAGCCACGGCCTTTCCCCCTTTAGCCCTGCCCATACACGATTCTGCCTCGCCCATTCCCCTTTTAGCCTCCCCCCTACGGCCCCTAGAGCCCCGGCAAGCCTCCCCCTTTAGCCCCGCCCCTTCCGACTTTAGCCCCGCCCACTCCGCCCTTAGCCCCGCCCACCCCGCCCTTGGCCCCGCCCATTCCCCCTTTAGCCACGCCCATTCCGCCTTCAGCCACGGCCTTTCCCCCTTTAGCCCTGCCCATACACCATTCTGCCTCGCCCATTCCCCTTTTAGCCTCCCCCCTACGGCCCCTAGAGCCCCGGCAAGCCCCCCCCCTTTAGCCCCGCCCCTTCCGGCTTTAGCCCCGCCCACTCCGCCCTTAGCCCCGCCCACTCCGCCCTTAGCCCCGCCCACCCCGCCCTTGGCCCCGCCCATTTTCCCTTTAGCCACGCCCATTCCGCCTTCAGCCACGGCCTTTCCCCCTTTAGCCCTGCCTATACACGATTCTGCCTCGCCCATTCCCCTTTTAGCCTCCCCCCTACGGCCCCTAGAGCCCCGGCAAGCCCCCCCCTTTAGCCCCGCCCCTTCCGGCTTTAGCCCCGCCCCTTCCGGCTTTAGCCCCGCCCACCCCGCCCTTGGCCCCGCCCATTCCCCCTTTAGCCACGCCCATTCCGCCTTCAGCCACGGCCTTTCCCCCTTTAGCCCTGCCCATACACGATTCTGCCTCGCCCATTCCCCTTTTAGCCTCCCCCCTACGGCCCCTAGAGCCCCGGCAAGCCCCCCCCCTTTAGCCCCGCCCCTTCCGTCTTTAGCCCCGCCCACTCCGCCCTTAGCCCCGCCCACCCCGCCCTTGGCCCCGCCCATTCCCCCTTTAGCCACGCCCATTCCGCCTTCAGCCACGGCCTTTCCCCCTTTAGCCCTGCCCATACACGATTCTGCCTCGCCCATTCCCCTTTTAGCCTCCCCCCTACGGCCCCTAGAGCCCCGGCAAGCCCCCCCCCTTTAGCCCCGCCCCTTCCGGCTTTCGCCCCGCGCACTCCGGCTTTAGCCCCGCCCACTCCGCCCTTAGCCCCGCCCACCCCGCCCTTGGCCCCGCCCATTCCCCCTTTAGCCACGCCCATTCCGCCTTCAGCCACGGCCTTTCCCCCTTTAGCCCTGCCCATACACGATTCTGCCTCGCCCATTCCCCTTTTAGCCTCCCCCCTACGGCCCCTAGAGCCCCGGCAAGCCCCCCCCTTTAGCCCCGCCCCTTCCGGCTTTAGCCCCGCCCCTTCCTGCTTTAGCCCCGCCCACTCCGCCCTTAGCCCCGCCCACCCCGCCCTTGGCCCCGCCCATTTTCCCTTTAGCCACGCCCATTCCGCCTTCAGCCACGGCCTTTCCCCCTTTAGCCCTGCCTATACACGATTCTGCCTCGCCCATTCCCCTTTTAGCCGCCCCCCTACGGCCCCTAGAGCCCCGGCAAGCCCCCCCCCTTTAGCCCCGCCCCTTCCGGCTTTAGCCCCGCCCCTTCCGGCTTTAGCCCCGCCCACCCCGCCCTTGGCCCCGCCCATTCCCCCTTTAGCCACGCCCATTCCGCCTTCAGCCACGGCCTTTCCCCCTTTAGCCCTGCCCATACACGATTCTGCCTCGCCCATTCCCCTTTTAGCCTCCCCCCTACGGCCCCTAGAGCCCCGGCAAGCCCCCCCCCCTTTAGCCCCGCCCCTTCCGGCTTTCGCCCCGCCCACTCCGCCCTTAGCCCCGCCCACCCCGCCCTTGGCCCCGCCCACCCTGCCCTTGGCCCCGCCCATTCCCCCTTTAGCCACGCCCATTCCGCCTTCAGCCACGGCCTTTCCCCCTTTAGCCCTGCCCATACACGATTCTGCCTCGCCCATTCCCCTTTTAGCCTCCCCCCTACGGCCCCTAGAGCCCCGGCAAGCCCCCCCCCTTTAGCCCCGCCCCTTCCGGCTTTAGCCCCGCCCACTCCGCCCTTAGCCCCGCCCACCCCGCCCTTGGCCCCGCCCATTCCCCCTTTAGCCACGCCCATTCCGCCTTCAGCCACGGCCTTTCCCCATTTAGCCCTGCCCATACACGATTCTGCCTCGCCCATTCCCCTTTTAGCCTCCCCCCTACGGCCCCTAGAGCCCCGGCAAGCCCCCCCCTTTAGCCCCGCCCCTTCCGGCTTTAGCCCCGCCCCTTCCGCCCTTAGCCCCGCCCACTCCGCCCTTAGCCCCGCCCACCCCGCCCTTGGCCCCGCCCATTCCCCCTTTAGCCACGCCCATTCCGCCTTCAGCCACGGCCTTTCCCCCTTTAGCCCTGCCCATACACGATTCTGCCTCGCCCATTCCCCTTTTAGCCTCCCCCCTACGGCCCCTAGAGCCCCGGCAAGCCCCCCCCTTTAGCCCCGCCCCTTCCGGCTTTCGCCCCGCCCCTTCCGGCTTTAGCCCCGCCCACTCCGCCCTTAGCCCCGCCCACCCCGCCCTTGGCCCCGCCCATTCCCCCTTTAGCCACGCCCATTCCGCCTTCAGCCACGGCCTTTCCCCCTTTAGTCCTGCCCATACACGATTCTGCCTCGGCCATTCCCCTTTTAGCCTCCCCCCTACGGCCCCTAGAGCCCCGGCAAGCCCCCCCTTTAGCCCCGCCCCTTCCGGCTTTAGCCCCGCCCACTCCGCCCTTAGCCCCGCCCACCCCGCCCTTAGCCCCGCCCACCCCGCCCTTGGCCCCGCCCATTCCCCCTTTAGCCACGCCCATTCCGCCTTCAGCCACGGCCTTTCCCCCTTTAGCCCTGCCCATACACGATTCTGCCTCGCCCATTCCCCTTTTAGCCTCCCCCCTACGGCCCCTAGAGCCCCGGCAAGCCCCCCCCTTTAGCCCCGCCCCTTCCGGCTTTAGCCCCGCCCACTCCGCCCTTAGCCCCGCCCACCCCGCCCTTGGCCCCGCCCATTCCCCCTTTAGCCACGCCCATTCCGCCTTCAGCCACGGCCTTTCCCCCTTTAGCCCTGCCCATACACGATTCTGCCTCGCCCATTCCCCTTTTAGCCTCCCCCCTACGGCCCCTAGAGCCCCGGCAGGCCCCCCCCTTTAGCCCCGCCCCTTCCGGCTTTAGCCCCGCCCCTTCCGGCTTTAGCCCCGCCCACTCCGCCCTTAGCCCCGCCCACCCCGCCCTTGGCCCCGCCCATTCCCCCTTTAGCCACGCCCATTCCGCCTTCAGCCACGGCCTTTCCCCCTTTAGCCCTGCCCATACACGATTCTGCCTCGCCCATTCCCCTTTTAGCCTCCCCCCTACGGCCCCTAGAGCCCCGGCAAGCCCCCCCCTTTAGCCCCGCCCCTTCCTGCTTTAGCCCCGCCCCTTCCGGCTTTAGCCCCGCCCACTCCGCCCTTAGCCCCGCCCACCCCGCCCTTGGCCCCGCCCATTCCCCCTTTAGCCACGCCCATTCCGCCTTCAGCCACGGCCTTTCCCCCTTTAGCCCTGCCTATACACGATTCTGCCTCGCCCATTCCCCTTTTAGCCTCCCCCCTACGGCCCCTAGAGCCCCGGCAAGCCCCCTCCTTTAGCCCCGCCCCTTCCGGATTTAGCCCCGCCCACTCCGCCCTTGGCCCCGCCCACCCCGCCCTTGGCCCCGCCCATTCCCCCTTTAGCCACGCCCATTCCGCCTTCAGCCACGGCCTTTCCCCCTTTAGCCCTGCCCATACACGATTCTGCCTTGCCCATTCCCCTTTTAGCCTCCCCCCTACGGCCCCTAGAGCCCCGGCAAGCCCCCCCCCTTTAGCCCCGCCCCTTCCGGCTTTCGCCCCGCCCACTCCGCCCTTAGCCCCGCCCACTCCGCCCTTAGCCCCGCCCACCCCGCCCTTGGCCCCGCCCATTCCCCCTTTAGCCACGCCCATTCCGCCTTCAGCCACGGCCTTTCCCCCTTTAGCCCTGCCCATACACGATTCTGCCTCGCCCATTCCCCTTTTAGCCTCCCCCCTACGGCCCCTAGAGCCCCGGCAAGGCCCCCCCCTTTAGCCCCGCCCTTTCCGGCTTTCGCCCCGCCCCTTCCGGCTTTAGCCCCGCCCACTCCGCCCTTAGCCCCGCCCACCCCGCCCTTGGCCCCGCCCATTTTCCCTTTAGCCACGCCCATTCCGCCTTCAGCCACGGCCTTTCCCCCTTTAGCCCTGCCTATACACGATTCTGCCTCGCCCATTCCCCTTTTAGCCTCCCCCCTACGGCCCCTAGAGCCCCGGCAAGCCCCCCCTTTAGCCCCGCCCCTTCCGGCTTTAGCCCCGCCCCTTCCGGCTTTAGCCCCGCCCACCCCGCCCTTGGCCCCGCCCATTCCCCCTTTAGCCACGCCCATTCCGCCTTCAGCCACGGCCTTTCCCCCTTTAGCCCTGCCCATACACGATTCTGCCTCGCCCATTCCCCTTTTAGCCTCCCCCCTACGGCCCCTAGAGCCCCGGCAAGCCCCCCCCCTTTAGCCCCGCCCCTTCCGTCTTTAGCCCCGCCCACTCCGCCCTTAGCCCCGCCCACCCCGCCCTTGGCCCCGCCCATTCCCCCTTTAGCCACGCCCATTCCGCCTTCAGCCACGGCCTTTCCCCCTTTAGCCCTGCCCATACACGATTCTGCCTCGCCCATTCCCCTTTTAGCCTCCCCCCTACGGCCCCTAGAGCCCCGGCAAGCCCCCCCCCTTTAGCCCCGCCCCTTCCGGCTTTCGCCCCGCCCCTTCCGGCTTTAGCCCCGCCCACTCCGCCCTTAGCCCCGCCCACCCCGCCCTTGGCCCCGCCCATTCCCCCTTTAGCCACGCCCATTCCGCCTTCAGCCACGGCCTTTCCCCCTTTAGCCCTGCCCATACACGATTCTGCCTCGCCCATTCCCCTTTTAGCCTCCCCCCTACGGCCCCTAGAGCCCCGGCAAGCCCCCCCCCTTTAGCCCCGCCCCTTCCGGCTTTAGCCCCGCCCACTCCGCCCTTAGCCCCGCCCACCCCGCCCTTGGCCCCGCCCATTCCCCCTTTAGCCACGCCCATTCCGCCTTCAGCCACGGCCTTTCCCCCTTTAGCCCTGCCCATACACGATTCTGCCTCGCCCATTCCCCTTTTAGCCTCCCCCCTACGGCCCCTAGAGCCCCGGCAAGCCCCCCCCCTTTAGCCCCGCCCCTTCCTGCTTTAGCCCCGCCCCTTCCGGCTTTAGCCCCGCCCACTCCGCCCTTAGCCCCGCCCACCCCGCCCTTGGCCCCGCCCATTCCCCCTTTAGCCACGCCCATTCCGCCTTCAGCCACGGCCTTTCCCCCTTTAGCCCTGCCCATACACGATTCTGCCTCGCCCATTCCCCTTTTAGCCTCCCCCCTACGGCCCCTAGAGCCCCGGCAAGCCCCCCCCCTTTAGCCCCGCCCCTTCCGGCTTTAGCCCCGCCCACTCCGCCCTTAGCCCCGCCCACCCCGCCCTTGGCCCCGCCCATTCCCCCTTTAGCCACGCCCATTCCGCCTTCAGCCACGGCCTTTCCCCCTTTAGCCCTGCCCATACACGATTCTGCCTCGCCCATTCCCCTTTTAGCCTCCCCCCTACGGCCCCTAGAGCCCCGGCAAGCCCCCCCCTTTAGCCCCGCCCCTTCCGGCTTTCGCCCCGCCCACTCCGGATTTAGCCCCGCCCACTCCGCCCTTAGCCCCGCCCACCCCGCCCTTGGCCCCGCCCATTCCCCCTTTAGCCACGCCCATTCCGCCTTCAGCCACGGCCTTTCCCCCTTTAGCCCTGCCCATACACGCTTCTGCCTCGCCCATTCCCCTTTTAGCCTCCCCCCTACGGCCCCTAGAGCCCCGGCAAGCCCCCCCCTTTAGCCCCGCCCCTTCCGGCTTTAGCCCCGCCCACTCCGCCCTTAGCCCCGCCCACCCCGCCCTTGGCCCCGCCCATTCCCCCTTTAGCCACGCCCATTCCGCCTTCAGCCACGGCCTTTCCCCCTTTAGCCCTGCCCATACACGATTCTGCCTCGCCCATTCCCCTTTTAGCCTCCCCCCTACGGCCCCTAGAGCCCCGGCAAGCCCCCCCCCCTTAGCCCCGCCCCTTCCGGCTTTAGCCCCGCCCCTTCCGGCTTTAGCCCCGCCCACTCCGCCCTTAGCCCCGCCCACCCCGCCCTTGGCCCCGCCCATTCCCCCTTTAGCCACGCCCATTCCGCCTTCAGCCACGGCCTTTCCCCCTTTAGCCCTGCCCATACACGATTCTGCCTCGCCCATTCCCCTTTTAGCCTCCCCCCTACGGCCCCTAGAGCCCCGGCAAGCCCCCCCCCCTTTAGCCCCGCCCCTTCCGGCTTTAGCCCCGCCCCTTCCGGCTTTAGCCCCGCCCACTCCGCCCTTAGCCCCGCCCACCCCGCCCATTCCCCCTTTAGCCACGCCCATTCCGCCTTCAGCCACGGCCTTTCCCCCTTTAGCCCTGCCCATACACGATTCTGCCTCGCCCATTCCCCTTTTAGCCTCCCCCCTACGGCCCCTAGAGCCCCGGCAAGCCCCCCCCCCTTTAGCCCCGCCCCTTCCGGCTTTAGCCCCGCCCACTCCGCCCTTAGCCCCGCCCACCCCGCCCTTAGCCCCGCCCATTCCCCCTTTAGCCACGCCCATTCCGCCTTCAGCCACGGCCTTTCCCCCTTTAGCCCTGCCCATACACGATTCTGCCTCGCCCATTCCCCTTTTAGCCTCCCCCCTACGGCCCGTAGAGCCCCGGCAAGCCCCCCCTTTAGCCCCGCCCCTCCCGGCTTTAGCCCCGCCCCTTCCGCCTTTAGCCCCGCCCACTCCGCCCTTAGCCCCGCCCACCCCGCCCTTTGCCCCGCCCATTCCCCCTTTAGCCACGCCCATTCCGCCTTCAGCCACGGCCTTTCCCCCTTTAGCCCTGCCCATACACCATTCTGCCTCAACCATTCCCCTTTCAGCCTCCCCCCTACGGCCCCTAGAGCCCCGGCAAGCCCCCCCCCTTTAGCCCCGCCCCTTCCGGTTTTAGCCCCGCCCACTCCGCCCTTAGCCCCGCCCACCCCGCCCTTGGCCCCGCCCATTCCCCCTTTAGCCACGCCCATTCCGCCTTCAGCCACGGCCTTTCCCCCTTTAGCCCTGCCCATACACGATTCTGCCTCGCCCATTCCCCTTTTAGCCTCCCCCCTACGGCCCGTAGAGCCCCGGCAAGCCCCCCCCCCCCTTTAGCCCCGCCCCTTCCGGCTTTAGCCCCGCCCTCTCCGCCCTTAGCCCCGCCCACCCCGCCCTTGGCCCCGCCCATTCCCCCTTTAGCCACGCCCATTCCGCCTTCAGCCACGGCCTTTCCCCCTTTAGCCCTGCCCATACACGATTCTGCCTCGCCCATTCCCCTTTTAGCCTCCCCCCTACGGCCCCTAGAGCCCCGGCAAGGCCCCCCCCTTTAGCCCCGCCCCTTCCGGCTTTAGCCCCGCCCACTCCGCCCTTAGCCCCGCCCACTCCGCCCTTGGCCCCGCCCATTCCCCCTTTAGCCACGCCCATTCCGCCTTCAGCCACGGCCTTTCCCCCTTTAGCCCTGCCCATACACGATTCTGCCTCGCCCATTCCCCTTTTAGCCTCCCCCCTACGGCCCCTAGAGCCCCGGCAAGCCCCCCCCCTTTAGCCCCGCCCCTTCCGTCTTTAGCCCCGCCCACTCCGCCCTTAGCCCCGCCCACCCCGCCCTTGGCCCCGCCCATTCCCCCTTTAGCCACGCCCATTCCGCCTTCAGCCACGGCCTTTCCCCCTTTAGCCCGGCCCATACACGATTCTGCCTCGCCCATTCCCCTTTTAGCCTCCCCCCTACGGCCCCTAGAGCCCCGGCAAGCCCCCCCCCTTTAGCCCCGCCCCTTCCGGCTTTCGCCCCGCCCACTCCGGCTTTAGCCCCGCCCACTCCGCCCTTAGCCCCGCCCACCCCGCCCTTGGCCCCGCCCATTCCCCCTTTAGCCACGCCCATTCCGCCTTCAGCCACGGCCTTTCCCCCTTTAGCCCTGCCCATACACGATTCTGCCTCGCCCATTCCCCTTTTAGCCTCCCCCCTACGGCCCCTAGAGCCCCGGCAAGCCTCCCCCTTTAGCCCCGCCCCTTCCGGCTTTAGCCCCGCCCACTCCGCCCTTAGCCCCGCCCACCCCGCCCTTGGCCCCGCCCATTCCCCCTTTAGCCACGCCCATTCCGCCTTCAGCCACGGCCTTTCCCCCTTTAGCCCTGCCCATACACGATTCTGCCTCGCCCATTCCCCTTTTAGCCTCCCCCCTACGGCCCCTAGAGCCCCGGCAAGGCCCCCCCCTTTAGCCCCGCCCCTTCCGGCTTTAGCCCCGCCCCTTCCGGCTTTAGCCCCGCCCACTCCGCCCTTGGCCCCGCCCATTCCCCCTTTAGCCACGCCCATTCCGCCTTCAGCCACGGCCTTTCCCCCTTTAGCCCTGCCCATACACGATTCTGCCTCGCCCATTCCCCTTTTAGCCTCCCCCCTACGGCCCCTAGAGCCCCGGCAAGCCCCCCCCCTTTAGCCCCGCCCCTTCCGTCTTTAGCCCCGCCCACTCCGCCCTTAGCCCCGCCCACCCCGCCCTTGGCCCCGCCCATTCCCCCTTTAGCCACGCCCATTCCGCCTTCAGCCACGGCCTTTCCCCCTTTAGCCCGGCCCATACACGATTCTGCCTCGCCCATTCCCCTTTTAGCCTCCCCCCTACGGCCCCTAGAGCCCCGGCAAGCCCCCCCCCTTTAGCCCCGCCCCTTCCGGCTTTCGCCCCGCCCCTTCCGGCTTTAGCCCCGCCCACTCCGCCCTTAGCCCCGCCCACCCCGCCCTTGGCCCCGCCCATTCCCCCTTTAGCCACGCCCATTCCGCCTTCAGCCACGGCCTTTCCCCCTTTAGCCCTGCCCATACACGATTCTGCCTCGCCCATTCCCCTTTTAGCCTCCCCCCTACGGCCCCTAGAGCCCCGGCAAGCCCCCCCCCTTTAGCCCCGCCCCTTCCGGCTTTAGCCCCGCCCCTTCCGGCTTTAGCCCCGCCCACTCCGCCCTTGGCCCCGCCCACCCCGCCCTTGGCCCCGCCCACTCCGCCCTTGGCCCCGCCCATTCCCCCTTTAGCCACGCCCATTCCGCCTTCAGCCACGGCCTTTCCCCCTTTAGCCCTGCCCATACACGATTCTGCCTCGCCCATTCCCCTTTTAGCCTCCCCCCTACGGCCCCTAGAGCCCCGGCAAGCCCCCCCCTTTAGCCCCGCCCCTTCCGGCTTTAGCCCCGCCCCTTCCGGCTTTAGCCCCGCCCCTTCCGGCTTTAGCCCCGCCCACCCCGCCCTTGGCCCCGCCCATTCCCCCTTTAGCCACGCCCATTCCGCCTTCAGCCACGGCCTTTCCCCCTTTAGCCCTGCCCATACACGATTCTGCCTCGCCCATTCCTTTTTTAGCCTCCCCCCCTACGGCCCCTAGAGCCCCGGCAAGCCCCCCCCCTTTAGCCCCGCCCCTTCCGGCTTTAGCCCCGCCCATTCCGCCCTTAGCCCCGCCCACCCCGCCCTTGGCCCCGCCCATTCCCCCTTTAGCCACGCCCATTCCGCCTTCAGCCACGGCCTTTCCCCCTTTAGCCCTGCCCATACACGATTCTGCCTCGCCCATTCCCCTTTTAGCCTCCCCCCTACGGCCCCTAGAGCCCCGGCAAGCCCCCCCCCTTTAGCCCCGCCCCTTCCGTCTTTAGCCCCGCCCACTCCGCCCTTAGCCCCGCCCACCCCGCCCTTGGCCCCGCCCATTCCCCCTTTAGCCACGCCCATTCCGCCTTCAGCCACGGCCTTTCCCCCTTTAGCCCTGCCCATACACGATTCTGCCTCGCCCATTCCCCTTTTAGCCTCCCCCCTACGGCCCCTAGAGCCCCGGCAAGCCCCCCCCCTTTAGCCCCGCCCCTTCCGGCTTTAGCCCCGCCCACTCCGCCCTTAGCCCCGCCCACCCCGCCCTTGGCCCCGCCCATTCCCCCTTTAGCCACGCCCATTCCGCCTTCAGCCACGGCCTTTCCCCCTTTAGCCCTGCCCATACACGATTCTGCCTCGCCCATTCCCCTTTTAGCCTCCCCCCTACGGCCCCTAGAGCCCCGGCAAGCCTCCCCCTTTAGCCCCGCCCCTTCCGGATTTAGCCCCGCCCACTCCGCCCTTAGCCCCGCCCACTCCGCCCTTAGCCCCGCCCACCCCGCCCTTGGCCCCGCCCATTTTCCCTTTAGCCACGCCCATTCCGCCTTCAGCCACGGCCTTTCCCCCTTTAGCCCTGCCTATACACGATTCTGCCTCGCCCATTCCCCTTTTAGCCTCCCCCCTACGGCCCCTAGAGCCCCGGCAAGCCCCCCCTTTAGCCCCGCCCCTTCCGGCTTTAGCCCCGCCCCTTCCGGCTTTAGCCCCGCCCACCCCGCCCTTGGCCCCGCCCATTCCCCCTTTAGCCACGCCCATTCCGCCTTCAGCCACGGCCTTTCCCCCTTTAGCCCTGCCCATACACGATTCTGCCTCGCCCATTCCCCTTTTAGCCTCCCCCCTACGGCCCCTAGAGCCCCGGCAAGCCCCCCCCCTTTAGCCCCGCCCCTTCCGGCTTTAGCCCCGCCCAATCCGCCCTTAGCCCCGCCCACCCCGTGCTTGGCCCCGCCCATTCCCCCTTTAGCCACGCCCATTCCGCCTTCAGCCACGGCCTTTCCCCCTTTAGCCCTGCCCATACACGATTCTGCCTTGCCCATTCCCCTTTTAGCCTCCCCCCTACGGCCCCTAGAGCCCCGGCAAGCCCCCCCCCTTTAGCCCCGCCCCTTCCGGCTTTCGCCCCGCCCACTCCGGCTTTAGCCCCGCCCACTCCGCCCTTAGCCCCGCCCACCCCGCCCTTGGCCCCGCCCATTCCCCCTTTAGCCACGCCCATTCCGCCTTCAGCCACGGCCTTTCCCCCTTTAGCCCTGCCCATACACGATTCTGCCTCGCCCATTCCCCTTTTAGCCTCCCCCCTACGGCCCCTAGAGCCCCGGCAAGCCTCCCCCTTTAGCCCCGCCCCTTCCGGCTTTAGCCCCGCCCTCTCCGCCCTTAGCCCCGCCCACCCCGCCCTTGGCCCCGCCCATTCCCCCTTTAGCCACGCCCATTCCGCCTTCAGCCACGGCCTTTCCCCCTTTAGCCCTGCCCATACACGATTCTGCCTCGCCCATTCCCCTTTTAGCCTCCCCCCTACGGCCCCTAGAGCCCCGGCAAGGCCCCCCCCCTTTAGCCCCGCCCCTTCCGGCTTTAGCCCCGCCCACTCCGCCCTTAGCCCCGCCCACTCCGCCCTTAGCCCCGCCCACCCCGCCCTTGGCCCCGCCCATTTTCCCTTTAGCCACGCCCATTCCGCCTTCAGCCACGGCCTTTCCCCCTTTAGCCCTGCCCATACACGATTCTGCCTCGCCCATTCCCCTTTTACCCTCCCCCGTACGGCCCCTAGAGCCCCGGCAAGCCCCCCCTTTAGCCCCGCCCCTTCCGGTTTTAGCCCCGCCCCTTCCGGCTTTAGCCCCGCCCACTCCGCCTTTAGCCCCGCCCATTCCGCCCTTGGCCCCGCCCACCCCGCCCTTGGCCCCGCCCATTCCCCCTTTAGCCACGCCCATTCCGCCTTCAGCCACGGCCTTTCCCCCTTTAGCCCTGCCCATATACGATTCTGCCTCGCCCATTCCCCTTTTAGCCTCCCCCCTACGGCCCCTAGAGCCCCGGCAAGCGCCCCCCTTTAGCCCCGCCCCTTCCTGCTTTAGCCCCGCCCACTCCGCCCTTAGCCCCGCCCACCCCGCCCTTAGCCCCGCCCACCCCGCCCTTGGCCCCGCCCATTTTCCCTTTAGCCACGCCCATTCCGCCTTCAGCCACGGCCTTTCCCCCTTTAGCCCTGCCCATACACGATTCTGCCTCGCCCATTCCCCTTTTAGCCTCCCCCCTACGGCCCCTAGAGCCCCGGCAAGCCCCCCCCCTTTAGCCCCGCCCCTTCCGGCTTTAGCCCCGCCCCTTCCGGCTTTAGCCCCGCCCACCCCGCCCTTGGCCCCGCCCATTCCCCCTTTAGCCACGCCCATTCCGCCTTCAGCCACGGCCTTTCCCCCTTTAGCCCTGCCCATACACGATTCTGCCTCGCCCATTCCCCTTTTAGCCTCCCCCCTACGGCCCCTAGAGCCCCGGCAAGCCCCCCCCCTTTAGCCCCGCCCCTTCCGGCTTTAGCCCCGCCCACTCCGCCCTTAGCCCCGCCCACCCCGCCCTTGGCCCCGCCCATTTTCCCTTTAGCCACGCCCATTCCGCCTTCAGCCACGGCCTTTCCCCCTTTAGCCCTGCCTATACACGATTCTGCCTCGCCCATTCCCCTTTTAGCCTCCCCCCTACGGCCCCTAGAGCCCCGGCAAGCCCCCCCTTTAGCCCCGCCCCTTCCGGCTTTAGCCCCGCCCACTCCGCCCTTAGCCCCGCCCACCCCGCCCTTGGCCCCGCCCATTCCCCCTTTAGCCACGCCCATTCCGCCTTCAGCCACGGCCTTTCCCCCTTTAGCCCTGCCCATAGACGATTCTGCCTCGCCCATTCCCCTTTTAGCCTCCCCCCTACGGCCCCTAGAGCCCCGGCAAGCCCCCCCCTTTAGCCCCGCCCCTTCCGTCTTTAGCCCCGCCCACACCGCCCTTAGCCCCGCCCACCCCGCCCTTGGCCCCGCCCATTCCCCCTTTAGCCACGCCCATTCCGCCTTCAGCCACGGCCTTTCCCCCTTTAGCCCTGCCCATACACGATTCTGCCTCGCCCATTCCCCTTTTAGCCTCCCCCCTACGGCCCCTAGAGCCCCGGCAAGCCCCCCCCCTTTAGCCCCGCCCCTTCCGGCTTTCGCCCCGCCCACTCCGCCCTTAGTCCCGCCCACCCCGCCCTTGGCCCCGCCCACCCCGCCCTTGGCCCCGCCCATTCCCCCTTTAGCCACGCCCATTCCGCCTTCAGCCACGGCCTTTCCCCCTTTAGCCCTGCCCATACACGATTCTGCCTCGCCCATTCCCCTTTTAGCCTCCCCCCTACGGCCCCTAGAGCCCCGGCAAGCCCCCCCCCTTAGCCCCGCCCCTTCCGGCTTTAGCCCCGCCCACCCCGTCCTTGGCCCCGCCCACCCCGCCCTTGGCCCCGCCCATTCCCCCTTTAGCCACGCCCATTCCGCCTTCAGCCACGGCCTTTCCCCCTTTAGCCCTGCCCATACACGATTCTGCCTCGCCCATTCCCCTTTTAGCCTCCCCCCTACGGCCCCTAGAGCCCCGGCAAGCCTCCCCCTTTAGCCCCGCCCCTTCCGGCTTTAGCCCCGCCCACTCCGCCCTTAGCCCCGCCCACCCCGCCCTTGGCCCCGCCCATTCCCCCTTTAGCCACGCCCATTCCGCCTTCAGCCACGGCCTTTCCCCCTTTAGCCCTGCCCATACACGATTCTGCCTCGCCCATTCCCCTTTTAGCCTCCCCCCTACGGCCCCTAGAGCCCCGGCAAGGCCCCCCCCTTTAGCCCTGCCCCTTCCGGCTTTAGCCCCGCCCACTCCGCCCTTAGCCCCGCCCACTCCGCCCTTAGCCCCGCCCACCCCGCCCTTGGCCCCGCCCATTTTCCCTTTAGCCACGCCCATTCCGCCTTCAGCCACGGCCTTTCCCCCTTTAGCCCTGCCTATACACGATTCTGCCTCGCCCATTCCCCTTTTAGCCTCCCCCCTACGGCCCCTAGAGCCCCGGCAAGCCCCCCCCCTTTAGCCCCGCCCCTTCCGGCTTTAGCCCCGCCCCTTCCGGCTTTAGCCCCGCCCACCCCGCCCTTGGCCCCGCCCATTCCCCCTTTAGCCACGCCCATTCCGCCTTCAGCCACGGCCTTTCCCTCTTTAGCCCTGCCCATACACGATTCTGCCTCGCCCATTCCCCTTTTAGCCTCCCCCCTACGGCCCCTAGAGCCCCGGCAGGCCCCCCCCCTTTAGCCCCGCCCCTTCCGGCTTTAGCCCCGCCCACTCCGGCTTTAGCCCCGCCCACTCCGCCCTTAGCCCCGCCCACCCCGCCCTTGGCCCCGCCCATTCCCCCTTTAGCCACGCCCATTCCGCCTTCAGCCACGGCCTTTCCCCCTTTAGCCCTGCCCATACACGATTCTGCCTCGCCCATTCCCCTTTTAGCCTCCCCCCTACGGCCCCTAGAGCCCCGGCAAGCCCCCCCTTTAGCCCCGCCCCTTCCGGCTTTAGCCCCGCCCACTCCGCCCTTAGCCCCGCCCACCCCGCCCTTGGCCCCGCCCATTCCCCCTTTAGCCACGCCCATTCCGCCTTCAGCCACGGCCTTTCCCCCTTTAGCCCTGCCCATACACGATTCTGCCTCGCCCATTCCCCTTTTAGCCTCCCCCCTACGGCCCCTAGAGCCCCGGCAAGCCCCCCCCTTTAGCCCCGCCCCTTCCGGCTTTAGCCCCGCCCCTTCCTGCTTTAGCCCCGCCCACTCCGCCCTTAGCCCCGCCCACCCCGCCCTTGGCCCCGCCCATTTTCCCTTTAGCCACGCCCATTCCGCCTTCAGCCACGGCCTTTCCCCCTTTAGCCCTGCCCATACACGATTCTGCCTCGCCCATTCCCCTTTTAGCCTCCCCCCTACGGCCCCTAGAGCCCCGGCAAGCCCCCCCCTTTAGCCCCGCCCCTTCCGGCTTTAGCCCCGCCCCTTCCGGCTTTAGCCCCGCCCACTCCGCCCTTAGCCCCGCCCACCCCGCCCTTGGCCCCGCCCATTCCCCCTTTAGCCACGCCCATTCCGCCTTCAGCCATGGCCTTTCCCCCTTTAGCCCTGCCCATACACGATTCTGCCTCGCCCATTCCCCTTTTAGCCTCCCCCCTACGGCCCCTAGAGCCCCGGCAAGCCCCCCCCTTTAGCCCCGCCCCTTCCGGCTTTAGCCCCGCCCCTTCCGGCTTTAGCCCCGCCCACTCCGCCCTTAGCCCCGCCCACCCCGCCCTTGGCCCCGCCCATTCCCCCTTTAGCCACGCCCATTCCGCCTTTAGCCACGGCCTTTCCCCCTTTAGCCCTGCCCATACACGATTCTGCCTCGCCCATTCCCCTTTTAGCCTGCCCCCTACGGCCCCTAGAGCCCCGGCAAGCCCCCCCCTTTAGCCCCGCCCCTTTCGGCTTTAGCCCCGCCCACTCCGCCCTTAGCCCCGCCCACCCCGCCCTTGGCCCCGCCCATTCCCCCTTTAGCCACGCCCATTCCGCCTTCAGCCACGGCCTTTCCCCCTTTAGCCCTGCCCATACACGATTCTGCCTCGCCCATTCCCCTTTTAGCCTCCCCCCTACGGCCCCTAGAGCCCCGGCAAGCCCCCCCCTTTAGCCCCGCCCCTTCCGGCTTTAGCCCCGCCCACTCCGCCCTTAGCCCCGCCCACCCCGCCCTTGGCCCCGGCCACCCCGCTATTGTCCCCGCCCATTCCCCCTTTAGCCACGCCCATTCCGCCTTCAGCCACGGCCTTTCCCCCTTTAGCCCTGCCCATACACGATTCTGCCTCGCCCATTCCCCTTTTAGCCTCCCCCCTACGGCCCCTAGAGCCCCGGCAAGCCCCCCCCTTTAGCCCCGCCCCTTCCGGCTTTAGCCCCGCCCACCCCGCCCTTGGCCCCGCCCACCCCGCCCTTGGCCCCGCCCATTCCCCCTTTAGCCACGCCCATTCCGCCTTCAGCCACGGCCTTTCCCCCTTTAGCCCTGCCCATACACGATTCTGCCTCGCCCATTCCCCTTTTAGCCTCCCCCCTACGGCCCCTAGAGCCCCGGCAAGCCCCCCCCTTTAGCCCCGCCCCTTCCGGCTTTAGCCCCGCCCCTTCCGGCTTTAGCCCCGCCCACTCCGCCCTTAGCCCCGCCCACCCCGCCCTTGGCCCCGCCCATTTTCCCTTTAGCCACGCCCATTCCGCCTTTAGCCACGGCCTTTCCCCCTTTAGCCCTGCCCATACACGATTCTGCCTCGCCCATTCCCCTTTTAGCCTCCCCCCTACGGCCCCTAGAGCCCCGGCAAGCCCCCCCCTTTAGCCCCGCCCCTTCCGGCTTTAGCCCCGCCCCTTCCGGCTTTAGCCCCGCCCACCCCGCCCTTGGCCCCGCCCATTCCCCCTTTAGCCACGCCCATTCCGCCTTCAGCCACGGCCTTTCCCTCTTTAGCCCTGCCCATACACGATTCTGCCTCGCCCATTCCCCTTTTAGCCTCCCCCCTACGGCCCCTAGAGCCCCGGCAGGCCCCCCCCCTTTAGCCCCGCCCCTTCCGGCTTTCGCCCCGCCCACTCCGGCTTTAGCCCCGCCCACTCCGCCCTTAGCCCCGCCCACCCCGCCCTTGGCCCCGCCCATTTTCCCTTTAGCCACGCCCATTCCGCCTTCAGCCACGGCCTTTCCCCCTTTAGCCCTGCCCATACACGATTCTGCCTCGCCCATTCCCCTTTTAGCCTCCCCCCTACGGCCCCTAGAGCCCCGGCAAGCCCCCCCTTTAGCCCCGCCCCTTCCGGCGTTAGCCCCGCCCACTCCGCCCTTAGCCCCGCCCACCCCGCCCTTGGCCCCGCCCATTCCCCCTTTAGCCACGCCCATTCCGCCTTCAGCCACGGCCTTTCCCCCTTTAGCCCTGCCCATACACGATTCTGCCTCGCCCATTCCCCTTTTAGCCTCCCCCCTACGGCCCCTAGAGCCCCGGCAAGCCCCCCCCTTTAGCCCCGCCCCTTCCGGCTTTCGCCCCGCCCCTTCCGGCTTTAGCCCCGCCCACTCCGCCCTTAGCCCCGCCCACCCCGCCCTTGGCCCCGCCCATTCCCCCTTTAGCCACGCCCATTCCGCCTTCAGCCACGGCCTTTCCCCCTTTAGTCCTGCCCATACACGATTCTGCCTCGGCCATTCCCCTTTTAGCCTCCCCCCTACGGCCCCTAGAGCCCCGGCAAGCCCCCCCTTTAGCCCCGCCCCTTCCGGCTTTAGCCCCGCCCACTCCGCCCTTAGCCCCGCCCACCCCGCCCTTAGCCCCGCCCACCCCGCCCTTGGCCCCGCCCATTCCCCCTTTAGCCACGCCCATTCCGCCTTCAGCCACGGCCTTTCCCCCTTTAGCCCTGCCCATACACGATTCTGCCTCGCCCATTCCCCTTTTAGCCTCCCCCCTACGGCCCCTAGAGCCCCGGCAAGCCCCCCCCTTTAGCCCCGCCCCTTCCGGCTTTAGCCCCGCCCACTCCGCCCTTAGCCCCGCCCACCCCGCCCTTGGCCCCGCCCATTCCCCCTTTAGCCACGCCCATTCCGCCTTCAGCCACGGCCTTTCCCCCTTTAGCCCTGCCCATACACGATTCTGCCTCGCCCATTCCCCTTTTAGCCTCCCCCCTACGGCCCCTAGAGCCCCGGCAAGCCCCCCCCTTTAGCCCCGCCCCTTCCGGCTTTAGCCCCGCCCCTTCCGGCTTTAGCCCCGCCCACTCCGCCCTTAGCCCCGCCCACCCCGCCCTTGGCCCCGCCCATTCCCCCTTTAGCCACGCCCATTCCGCCTTCAGCCACGGCCTTTCCCCCTTTAGCCCTGCCTATACACGATTCTGCCTCGCCCATTCCCCTTTTAGCCTCCCCCCTACGGCCCCTAGAGCCCCGGCAAGCCCCCTCCTTTAGCCCCGCCCCTTCCGGATTTAGCCCCGCCCACTCCGCCCTTGGCCCCGCCCACCCCGCCCTTGGCCCCGCCCATTCCCCCTTTAGCCACGCCCATTCCGCCTTCAGCCACGGCCTTTCCCCCTTTAGCCCTGCCCATACACGATTCTGCCTTGCCCATTCCCCTTTTAGCCTCCCCCCTACGGCCCCTAGAGCCCCGGCAAGCCCCCCCCCTTTAGCCCCGCCCCTTCCGGCTTTAGCCCCGCCCCTTCCGGCTTTAGCCCCGCCCACCCCGCCCTTGGCCCCGCCCATTCCCCCTTTAGCCACGCCCATTCCGCCTTCAGCCACGGCCTTTCCCCCTTTAGCCCTGCCCATACACGATTCTGCCTCGCCCATTCCCCTTTTAGCCTCCCCCCTACGGCCCCTAGAGCCCCGGCAAGCCCCCCCCTTTAGCCCCGCCCCTTCCGTCTTTAGCCCCGCCCACTCCGCCCTTAGCCCCGCCCACCCCGCCCTTGGCCCCGCCCATTCCCCCTTTAGCCACGCCCATTCCGCCTTCAGCCACGGCCTTTCCCCCTTTAGCCCTGCCCATACACGATTCTGCCTCGCCCATTCCCCTTTTAGCCTCCCCCCTACGGCCCCTAGAGCCCCGGCAAGCCCCCCCCCTTTAGCCCCGCCCCTTCCGGCTTTCGCCCCGCCCCTTCCGGCTTTAGCCCCGCCCACTCCGCCCTTAGCCCCGCCCACCCCGCCCTTGGCCCCGCCCATTCCCCCTTTAGCCACGCCCATTCCGCCTTCAGCCACGGCCTTTCCCCCTTTAGCCCTGCCCATACACGATTCTGCCTCGCCCATTCCCCTTTTAGCCTCCCCCCTACGGCCCCTAGAGCCCCGGCAAGCCCCCCCTTTAGCCCCGCCCCTTCCTGCTTTAGCCCCGCCCCTTCCGGCTTTAGCCCCGCCCACTCCGCCCTTAGCCCCGCCCACCCCGCCCTTGGCCCCGCCCATTCCCCCTTTAGCCACGCCCATTCCGCCTTCAGCCACGGCCTTTCCCCCTTTAGCCCTGCCCATACACGATTCTGCCTCGCCCATTCCCCTTTTAGCCTCCCCCCTACGGCCCCTAGAGCCCCGGCAAGCCCCCCCCTTTAGCCCCGCCCCTTCCTGCTTTAGCCCCGCCCCTTCCGGCTTTAGCCCCGCCCACTCCGCCCTTAGCCCCGCCCACCCCGCCCTTGGCCCCGCCCATTCCCCCTTTAGCCACGCCCATTCCGCCTTCAGCCACGGCCTTTCCCCCTTTAGCCCTGCCCATACACGATTCTGCCTCGCCCATTCCCCTTTTAGCCTCCCCCCTACGGCCCCTAGAGCCCCGGCAAGCCCCCCCCCTTTAGCCCCGCCCCTTCCGGCTTTAGCCCCGCCCACTCCGCCCTTAGCCCCGCCCACCCCGCCCTTGGCCCCGCCCATTCCCCCTTTAGCCACGCCCATTCCGCCTTCAGCCACGGCCTTTCCCCCTTTAGCCCTGCCCATACACGATTCTGCCTCGCCCATTCCCCTTTTAGCCTCCCCCCTACGGCCCCTAGAGCCCCGGCAAGCCCCCCCCCTTTAGCCCCGCCCCTTCCGGCTTTCGCCCCGCCCACTCCGGCTTTAGCCCCGCCCACTCCGCCCTTAGCCCCGCCCACCCCGCCCTTGGCCCCGCCCATTCCCCCTTTAGCCACGCCCATTCCGCCTTCAGCCACGGCCTTTCCCCCTTTAGCCCTGCCCATACACGATTCTGCCTCGCCCATTCCCCTTTTAGCCTCCCCCCTACGGCCCCTAGAGCCCCGGCAAGCCCCCCCCTTTAGCCCCGCCCCTTCCGGCTTTAGCCCCGCCCACTCCGCCCTTAGCCCCGCCCACCCCGCCCTTGGCCCCGCCCATTCCCCCTTTAGCCACGCCCATTCCGCCTTCAGCCACGGCCTTTCCCCCTTTAGCCCTGCCCATACACGATTCTGCCTCGCCCATTCCCCTTTTAGCCTCCCCCCTACGGCCCCTAGAGCCCCGGCAAGCCCCCCCTTTAGCCCCGCCCCTTCCGGCTTTAGCCCCGCCCACTCCGCCCTTAGCCCCGCCCACCCCGCCCTTGGCCCCGCCCATTCCCCCTTTAGCCACGCCCATTCCGCCTTCAGCCACGGCCTTTCCCCCTTTAGCCCTGCCCATACACGATTCTGCCTCGCCCATTCCCCTTTTAGCCTCCCCCCTACGGCCCCTAGAGCCCCGGCAAGCCCCCCCCCTTTAGCCCCGCCCCTTCCGGCTTTCGCCCCGCCCACTCCGCCCTTAGTCCCGCCCACCCCGCCCTTGGCCCCGCCCACCCCGCCCTTGGCCCCGCCCATTTTCCCTTTAGCCACGCCCATTCCGCCTTCAGCCACGGCCTTTCCCCCTTTAGCCCTGCCCATACACGATTCTGCCTCGCCCATTCCCCTTTTAGCCTCCCCCCTACGGCCCCTAGAGCCCCGGCAAGCCCCCCCCTTAGCCCCGCCCCTTCCGGCTTTAGCCCCGCCCACCCCGCCCTTGGCCCCGCCCACCCCGCCCTTGGCCCCGCCCATTCCCCCTTTAGCCACGCCCATTCCGCCTTCAGCCACGGCCTTTCCCCCTTTAGCCCTGCCCATACACGATTCTGCCTCGCCCATTCCCCTTTTAGCCTCCCCCCTACGGCCCCTAGAGCCCCGGCAAGCCTCCCCCTTTAGCCCCGCCCCTTCCGGCTTTAGCCCCGCCCACTCCGCCCTTAGCCCCGCCCACCCCGCCCTTGGCCCCGCCCATTCCCCCTTTAGCCACGCCCATTCCGCCTTCAGCCACGGCCTTTCCCCCTTTAGCCCTGCCCATACACGATTCTGCCTCGCCCATTCCCCTTTTAGCCTCCCCCCTACGGCCCCTAGAGCCCCGGCAAGGCCCCCCCCTTTAGCCCCCGCCCCTTCCGGCTTTAGCCCCGCCCACTCCGCCCTTAGCCCCGCCCACTCCGCCCTTAGCCCCGCCCACCCCGCCCTTGGCCCCGCCCATTTTCCCTTTAGCCACGCCCATTCCGCCTTCAGCCACGGCCTTTCCCCCTTTAGCCCTGCCTATACACGATTCTGCCTCGCCCATTCCCCTTTTAGCCTCCCCCCTACGGCCCCTAGAGCCCCGGCAAGCCCCCCCCTTTAGCCCCGCCCCTTCCGGCTTTAGCCCCGCCCCTTCCGGCTTTAGCCCCGCCCACCCCGCCCTTGGCCCCGCCCATTCCCCCTTTAGCCACGCCCATTCCGCCTTCAGCCACGGCCTTTCCCTCTTTAGCCCTGCCCATACACGATTCTGCCTCGCCCATTCCCCTTTTAGCCTCCCCCCTACGGCCCCTAGAGCCCCGGCAGGCCCCCCCCCTTTAGCCCCGCCCCTTCCGGCTTTCGCCCCGCCCACTCCGGCTTTAGCCCCGCCCACTCCGCCCTTAGCCCCGCCCACCCCGCCCTTGGCCCCGCCCATTTTCCCTTTAGCCACGCCCATTCCGCCTTCAGCCACGGCCTTTCCCCCTTTAGCCCTGCCCATACACGATTCTGCCTCGCCCATTCCCCTTTTAGCCTCCCCCCTACGGCCCCTAGAGCCCCGGCAAGCCCCCCCTTTAGCCCCGCCCCTTCCGGCGTTAGCCCCGCCCACTCCGCCCTTAGCCCCGCCCACCCCGCCCTTGGCCCCGCCCATTCCCCCTTTAGCCACGCCCATTCCGCCTTCAGCCACGGCCTTTCCCCCTTTAGCCCTGCCCATACACGATTCTGCCTCGCCCATTCCCCTTTTAGCCTCCCCCCTACGGCCCCTAGAGCCCCGGCAAGCCCCCCCCTTTAGCCCCGCCCCTTCCGGCTTTCGCCCCGCCCCTTCCGGCTTTAGCCCCGCCCACTCCGCCCTTAGCCCCGCCCACCCCGCCCTTGGCCCCGCCCATTCCCCCTTTAGCCACGCCCATTCCGCCTTCAGCCACGGCCTTTCCCCCTTTAGTCCTGCCCATACACGATTCTGCCTCGGCCATTCCCCTTTTAGCCTCCCCCCTACGGCCCCTAGAGCCCCGGCAAGCCCCCCCTTTAGCCCCGCCCCTTCCGGCTTTAGCCCCGCCCACTCCGCCCTTAGCCCCGCCCACCCCGCCCTTAGCCCCGCCCACCCCGCCCTTGGCCCCGCCCATTCCCCCTTTAGCCACGCCCATTCCGCCTTCAGCCACGGCCTTTCCCCCTTTAGCCCTGCCCATACACGATTCTGCCTCGCCCATTCCCCTTTTAGCCTCCCCCCTACGGCCCCTAGAGCCCCGGCAAGCCCCCCCCTTTAGCCCCGCCCCTTCCGGCTTTAGCCCCGCCCACTCCGCCCTTAGCCCCGCCCACCCCGCCCTTGGCCCCGCCCATTCCCCCTTTAGCCACGCCCATTCCGCCTTCAGCCACGGCCTTTCCCCCTTTAGCCCTGCCCATACACGATTCTGCCTCGCCCATTCCCCTTTTAGCCTCCCCCCTACGGCCCCTAGAGCCCCGGCAAGCCCCCCCCTTTAGCCCCGCCCCTTCCGGCTTTAGCCCCGCCCCTTCCGGCTTTAGCCCCGCCCACTCCGCCCTTAGCCCCGCCCACCCCGCCCTTGGCCCCGCCCATTCCCCCTTTAGCCACGCCCATTCCGCCTTCAGCCACGGCCTTTCCCCCTTTAGCCCTGCCTATACACGATTCTGCCTCGCCCATTCCCCTTTTAGCCTCCCCCCTACGGCCCCTAGAGCCCCGGCAAGCCCCCTCCTTTAGCCCCGCCCCTTCCGGATTTAGCCCCGCCCACTCCGCCCTTGGCCCCGCCCACCCCGCCCTTGGCCCCGCCCATTCCCCCTTTAGCCACGCCCATTCCGCCTTCAGCCACGGCCTTTCCCCCTTTAGCCCTGCCCATACACGATTCTGCCTTGCCCATTCCCCTTTTAGCCTCCCCCCTACGGCCCCTAGAGCCCCGGCAAGCCCCCCCCCTTTAGCCCCGCCCCTTCCGGCTTTAGCCCCGCCCCTTCCGGCTTTAGCCCCGCCCACCCCGCCCTTGGCCCCGCCCATTCCCCCTTTAGCCACGCCCATTCCGCCTTCAGCCACGGCCTTTCCCCCTTTAGCCCTGCCCATACACGATTCTGCCTCGCCCATTCCCCTTTTAGCCTCCCCCCTACGGCCCCTAGAGCCCCGGCAAGCCCCCCCCTTTAGCCCCGCCCCTTCCGTCTTTAGCCCCGCCCACTCCGCCCTTAGCCCCGCCCACCCCGCCCTTGGCCCCGCCCATTCCCCCTTTAGCCACGCCCATTCCGCCTTCAGCCACGGCCTTTCCCCCTTTAGCCCTGCCCATACACGATTCTGCCTCGCCCATTCCCCTTTTAGCCTCCCCCCTACGGCCCCTAGAGCCCCGGCAAGCCCCCCCCCTTTAGCCCCGCCCCTTCCGGCTTTCGCCCCGCCCCTTCCGGCTTTAGCCCCGCCCACTCCGCCCTTAGCCCCGCCCACCCCGCCCTTGGCCCCGCCCATTCCCCCTTTAGCCACGCCCATTCCGCCTTCAGCCACGGCCTTTCCCCCTTTAGCCCTGCCCATACACGATTCTGCCTCGCCCATTCCCCTTTTAGCCTCCCCCCTACGGCCCCTAGAGCCCCGGCAAGCCCCCCCTTTAGCCCCGCCCCTTCCTGCTTTAGCCCCGCCCCTTCCGGCTTTAGCCCCGCCCACTCCGCCCTTAGCCCCGCCCACCCCGCCCTTGGCCCCGCCCATTCCCCCTTTAGCCACGCCCATTCCGCCTTCAGCCACGGCCTTTCCCCCTTTAGCCCTGCCCATACACGATTCTGCCTCGCCCATTCCCCTTTTAGCCTCCCCCCTACGGCCCCTAGAGCCCCGGCAAGCCCCCCCCTTTAGCCCCGCCCCTTCCTGCTTTAGCCCCGCCCCTTCCGGCTTTAGCCCCGCCCCACTCCGCCCTTAGCCCCGCCCACCCCGCCCTTGGCCCCGCCCATTCCCCCTTTAGCCACGCCCATTCCGCCTTCAGCCACGGCCTTTCCCCCTTTAGCCCTGCCCATACACGATTCTGCCTCGCCCATTCCCCTTTTAGCCTCCCCCCTACGGCCCCTAGAGCCCCGGCAAGCCCCCCCCCTTTAGCCCCGCCCCTTCCGGCTTTAGCCCCGCCCACTCCGCCCTTAGCCCCGCCCACCCCGCCCTTGGCCCCGCCCATTCCCCCTTTAGCCACGCCCATTCCGCCTTCAGCCACGGCCTTTCCCCCTTTAGCCCTGCCCATACACGATTCTGCCTCGCCCATTCCCCTTTTAGCCTCCCCCCTACGGCCCCTAGAGCCCCGGCAAGCCCCCCCCCTTTAGCCCCGCCCCTTCCGGCTTTCGCCCCGCCCACTCCGGCTTTAGCCCCGCCCACTCCGCCCTTAGCCCCGCCCACCCCGCCCTTGGCCCCGCCCATTCCCCCTTTAGCCACGCCCATTCCGCCTTCAGCCACGGCCTTTCCCCCTTTAGCCCTGCCCATACACGATTCTGCCTCGCCCATTCCCCTTTTAGCCTCCCCCCTACGGCCCCTAGAGCCCCGGCAAGCCCCCCCCTTTAGCCCCGCCCCTTCCGGCTTTAGCCCCGCCCACTCCGCCCTTAGCCCCGCCCACCCCGCCCTTGGCCCCGCCCATTCCCCCTTTAGCCACGCCCATTCCGCCTTCAGCCACGGCCTTTCCCCCTTTAGCCCTGCCCATACACGATTCTGCCTCGCCCATTCCCCTTTTAGCCTCCCCCTACGGCCCCTAGAGCCCCGGCAAGCCCCCCCCCTTAGCCCCGCCCCTTCCGGCTTTAGCCCCGCCCCTTCCGGCTTTAGCCCCGCCCACTCCGCCCTTAGCCCCGCCCAACCCCGCCCTTGGCCCCGCCCATTCCCCCTTTAGCCACGCCCATTCCGCCTTCAGCCACGGCCTTTCCCCCTTTAGCCCTGCCCATACACGATTCTGCCTCGCCCATTCCCCTTTTAGCCTCCCCCCTACGGCCCCTAGAGCCCCGGCAAGCCCCCCCCCCTTTAGCCCCGCCCCTTCCGCTTTAGCCCCGCCCCTTCCGGCTTTAGCCCCGCCCACTCCGCCCTTAGCCCCGCCCACCCCGCCCATTCCCCCTTTAGCCACGCCCATTCCGCCTTCAGCCACGGCCTTTCCCCCTTTAGCCCTGCCCATACACGATTCTGCCTCGCCCATTCCCCTTTTAGCCTCCCCCCTACGGCCCCTAGAGCCCCGGCAAGCCCCCCCCCCCCTTTAGCCCCGCCCCTTCCGGCTTTAGCCCCGCCCACTCCGCCCTTAGCCCCGCCCACCCCGCCCTTAGCCCCGCCATTCCCCCTTTAGCCACGCCCATTCCGCCTTCAGCCACGGCCTTTCCCCCTTTAGCCCTGCCCATACACGATTCTGCCTCGCCCATTCCCCTTTTAGCCTCCCCCCTACGGCCCGTAGAGCCCCGGCAAGCCCCCCCTTTAGCCCCGCCCCTCCCGGCTTTAGCCCCGCCCCTTCCGCCTTTAGCCCCGCCCACTCCGCCCTTAGCCCCGCCCACCCCGCCCTTTGCCCCGCCCATTCCCCCTTTAGCCACGCCCATTCCGCCTTCAGCCACGGCCTTTCCCCCTTTAGCCCTGCCCATACACCATTCTGCCTCGCCCATTCCCCTTTCAGCCTCCCCCCTACGGCCCCTAGAGCCCCGGCAAGCCCCCCCCCTTTAGCCCCGCCCCTTCCGGTTTTAGCCCCGCCCACTCCGCCCTTAGCCCCGCCCACCCCGCCCTTGGCCCCGCCCATTCCCCCTTTAGCCACGCCCATTCCGCCTTCAGCCACGGCCTTTCCCCCTTTAGCCCTGCCCATACACGATTCTGCCTCGCCCATTCCCCTTTTAGCCTCCCCCCTACGGCCCCGTAGAGCCCCGGCAAGCCCCCCCCCCCCTTTAGCCCCGCCCCTTCCGGCTTTAGCCCCGCCCACCCCGCCCTTAGCCCCCGCCCACCCCGCCCTTGGCCCCGCCCATTCCCCCTTTAGCCACGCCCATTCCGCCTTCAGCCACGGCCTTTCCCCCTTTAGCCCTGCCCATACACGATTCTGCCTCGCCCATTCCCCTTTTAGCCTCCCCCCTACGGCCCCTAGAGCCCCGGCAAGGCCCCCCCCTTTAGCCCCGCCCCTTCCGGCTTTAGCCCCGCCCACTCCGCCCTTAGCCCCGCCACTCCGCCCTTGGCCCCGCCCATTCCCCCTTTAGCCACGCCCATTCCGCCTTCAGCCACGGCCTTTCCCCCTTTAGCCCTGCCCATACACGATTCTGCCTCGCCCATTCCCCTTTTAGCCTCCCCCCTACGGCCCCTAGAGCCCCGGCAAGCCCCCCCCCCTTTAGCCCCGCCCCTTCCGTCTTTAGCCCCGCCCACTCCGCCCTTAGCCCCGCCCACCCCGCCCTTGGCCCCGCCCATTCCCCCTTTAGCCACGCCCATTCCGCCTTCAGCCACGGCCTTTCCCCCTTTAAGCCCGGCCCATACACGATTCTGCCTCGCCCATTCCCCTTTTAGCCTCCCCCCTACGGCCCCTAGAGCCCCGGCAAGCCCCCCCCCTTTAGCCCCGCCCCTTCCGGCTTTCGCCCCGCCCACTCCGGCTTTAGCCCCGCCCACTCCGCCCTTAGCCCCGCCCACCCCGCCCTTGGCCCCGCCCATTCCCCTTTAGCCACGCCCATTCCGCCTTCAGCCACGGCCTTTCCCCTTTAGCCCTGCCCATACACGATTCTGCCTCGCCCATTCCCCTTTTAGCCTCCCCCCTACGGCCCCTAGAGCCCCGGCAAGCCTCCCCCTTTAGCCCCGCCCCTTCCGGCTTTAGCCCCGCCCACTCCGCCCTTAGCCCCGCCCACCCCGCCCTTGGCCCCGCCCATTCCCCCTTTAGCCACGCCCATTCCGCCTTCAGCCACGGCCTTTCCCCCTTTAGCCCTGCCCATACACGATTCTGCCTCGCCCATTCCCCTTTTAGCCTCCCCCCTACGGCCCCTAGAGCCCCGGCAAGGCCCCCCCCTTTAGCCCCGCCCCTTCCGGCTTTAGCCCCCGCCCACTCCGCCCTTAGCCCCGCCCACTCCGCCCTTGGCCCCGCCCATTCCCCCTTTAGCCACGCCCATTCGGCCTTCAGCCACGGCCTTTCCCCCTTTAGCCCTGCCCATACACGATTCTGCCTCGCCCATTCCCCTTTTAGCCTCCCCCCTACGGCCCCCTAGAGCCCCGGCAAGCCCCCCCCCTTTAGCCCCGCCCCTTCCGTCTTTAGCCCCGCCCACTCCGCCCTTAGCCCCGCCCACCCCGCCCTTGGCCCCGCCCATTCCCCCTTTAGCCACGCCCATTCCGCCTTCAGCCACGGCCTTTCCCCCTTTAGCCGGCCCATACACGATTCTGCCTCGCCCATTCCCCTTTTAGCCTCCCCCCTACGGCCCCTAGAGCCCCGGCAAGCCCCCCCCCCTTTAGCCCCGCCCCTTCCGGCTTTCGCCCCGCCCACTCCGGCTTTAGCCCCGCCCACTCCGCCCTTAGCCCCGCCCACCCCGCCCTTGGCCCCGCCCATTCCCCCTTTAGCCACGCCCATTCCGCCTTCAGCCACGGCCTTTCCCCCTTTAGCCCTGCCCATACACGATTCTGCCTCGCCCATTCCCCTTTTAGCCTCCCCCCTACGGCCCCTAGAGCCCCGGCAAGCCCCCCCCCTTTAGCCCCGCCCCTTCCGGCTTTAGCCCCGCCCCTTCCGGCTTTAGCCCCGCCCACTCCGCCCTTGGCCCCGCCCACCCCGCCCTTGGCCCCGCCCACCCCGCCCTTGGCCCCGCCCATTCCCCCTTTAGCCACGCCCATTCCGCCTTCAGCCACGGCCTTTCCCCCTTTAGCCCTGCCCATACACGATTCTGCCTCGCCCATTCCCCTTTTAGCCTCCCCCCTACGGCCCCTAGAGCCCCGGCAAGCCCCCCCCTTTAGCCCCGCCCCTTCCGGCTTTAGCCCGCCCCTTCCGGCTTTAGCCCCGCCCCTTCCGGCTTTAGCCCCCGCCCGCCCCGCCCTTGGCCCCGCCCATTCCCCCTTTAGCCACGCCCATTCCGCCTTCAGCCACGGCCTTTCCCCCTTTAGCCCTGCCCATACACGATTCTGCCTCGCCCATTCCTTTTTTAGCCTCCCCCCCTACGGCCCTAGAGCCCCGGCAAGCCCCCCCCCTTTAGCCCCGCCCCTTCCTGCTTAGCCCCGCCCCTTCCGGCTTTAGCCCCGCCCACTCCGCCCTTAGCCCCGCCCACCCCGCCCTTGGCCCCGCCCATTCCCCCTTTAGCCACGCCCATTCCGCCTTCAGCCACGGCCTTTCCCCCTTTAGCCCTGCCCATACACGATTCTGCCTCGCCCATTCCCCTTTTAGCCTCCCCCTACGGCCCCTAGAGCCCCGGCAAGCCCCCCCCCTTTAGCCCCGCCCCTTCCGGCTTTAGCCCCGCCCACTCCGCCCTTGGCCCCGCCCACCCCGCCCTTGGCCCCGCCCATTCCCCCCTTTAGCCACGCCCATTCCGCCTTCAGCCACGGCCTTTCCCCCTTTAGCCCTGCCCATACACGATTCTGCCTCGCCCATTCCCCTTTTAGCCTCCCCCCTACGGCCCCTAGAGCCCCGGCAAGCCCCCCCCTTTAGCCCCGCCCCTTCCGGCTTTAGACCCGCCCCTTCCGGCTTTAGCCCCGCCCACTCCGCCCTTGGCCCCGCCCACCCCGCCCTTGGCCCCGCCCATTCCCCCTTTAGCCACGCCCATTCCGCCTTCAGCCACGGCCTTTCCCCCTTTAGCCCTGCCCATACACGATTCTGCCTCGCCCATTCCCCTTTTAGCCTCCCCCCTACGGCCCCTAGAGCCCCGGCAAGCCCCCCCCTTTAGCCCCGCCCCTTCCGGCTTTAGCCCCGCCCATTCCGGCTTTAGCCCCGCCCACACCGCCCTTGGCCCCGCCCACCCCGCCCTTGGCCCCGCCCATTTTCCCTTTAGCCACGCCCATTCCGCCTTCAGCCACGGCCTTTCCCCCTTTAGCCCTGCCCATACACGATTCTGCCTCGCCCATTCCCCTTTTAGCCTCCCCCCTACGGCCCCTAGAGCCCCGGCAAGCCCCCCCTTTAGCCCCGCCCCTTCCGGCTTTCGCCCCGCCCACTCCGCCCTTAGCCCCGCCCACCCCGCCCTTGGCCCCGCCCACCCCGCCCTTGGCCCCGCCCATTCCCCCTTTAGCCACGCCCATTCCGCCTTCAGCCACGGCCTTTCCCCCTTTAGCCCTGCCCATACACGATTCTGCCTCGCCCATTCCCCTTTTAGCCTCCCCCCTACGGCCCCTAGAGCCCCGGCAAGCCCCCCCTTTAGCCCCGCCCCTTCCGGCTTTCGACCCGCCCACTCCGCCCTTAGCCCCGCCCACCCCGCCCTTGGCCCCGCCCACCCCGCCCTTGGCCCCGCCCATTCCCCCTTTAGCCACGCCCATTCCGCCTTCAGCCACGGCCTTTCCCCTTTAGCCCTGCCCATACACGATTCTGCCTCGCCCATTCCCCTTTTAGCCTCCCCCCTACGGCCCCTAGAGCCCCGGCAAGCCCCCCCCTTTAGCCCCGCCCCTTCCGGCTTTCGCCCCGCCCACTCCGCCCTTAGCCCCGCCCACCCCGCCCTTGGCCCCGCCCACCCCGCCCTTGGCCCCGCCCATTCCCCCTTTAGCCACGCCCATTCCGCCTTCAGCCACGGCCTTTCCCCCTTTAGCCCTGCCCATACACGATTCTGCCTCGCCCATTCCCCTTTTAGCCTCCCCCCTACGGCCCCTAGAGCCCCGGCAAGCCCCCCCCTTTAGCCCCGCCCCTTCCGGCTTTAGCCCCGCCCACTCCGCCCTTAGCCCCGCCCACCCCGCCCTTGGCCCCGCCCATTCCCCCTTTATCCACGCCCCATTCCGCCTTCAGCCACGGCCTTTCCCCCTTTAGCCCTGCCCATACACGATTCTGCCTCGCCCATTCCCCTTTTAGCCTCCCCTCTACGGCCCCTAGAGCCCCGGCAAGCCCCCCCCTTTAGCCCCGCCCCTTCCGGCTTTAGCCCCGCCCCTTCCGCCCTTAGCCCCGCCCACTCCGCCCTTAGCCCCGCCCACCCCGCCCTTGGCCCGCCCATTCCCCCTTTAGCCACGCCCATTCCGCCTTCAGCCACGGCCTTTCCCCCTTTAGCCCTGCCCATACACGATTCTGCCTCGCCCATTCCCCTTTTAGCCTCCCCCCTACGGCCCCTAGAGCCCCGGCAAGCCCCCCCCTTTAGCCCCGCCCACTCCGGCTTTAGCCCCGCCCCTTCCGCCCTTAGCCCGCCCACCCCGCCCTTGGCCCCGCCCATTTTCCCTTTAGCCACGCCCATTCCGCCTTCAGCCACGGCCTTTCCCCTTTAGCCCTGCCCATACACGATTCTGCCTCGCCCATTCCCCTTTTAGCCTCCCCCCTACGGCCCCTAGAGCCCCGGCAAGCCCCTCCTTTAGCCCCGCCCCTTCCGGCTTTAAGCCCCGCCCACTCCGCCCTTAGCCCCGCCCACCCCGCCCTTGGCCCCGCCCATTCCCCCTTTAGCCACGCCCATCCGCCTTCAGCCACAGCCTTTCCCCCTTTAGCCCTGCCCATACACGATTCTGCCTCGCCCATTCCCCTTTTAGCCTCCCCCCTACGGCCCCTAGAGCCCCGGCAAGCCCCCCCCTTTAGCCCCGCCCCTTCCGGCTTTAGCCCCGCCCACTCCGCCCTTAGCCTTGCCCACCCGCCCTTGGCCCGCCCATTCCCCCTTTAGCCACGCCCATTCCGCCTTCAGCCACGGCCTTTCCCCCTTTAGCCCTGCCCATACACGATTCTGCCTCGCCCATTCCCCTTTTAGCCTCCCCCCTACGGCCCCTAGAGCCCCGGCAAGCCCCCCCCCCTTTAGCCCCGCCCCTTCCGGCTTTCGCCCCGCCCACTCCGGCTTTAGCCCCGCCCAACTCCGCCCTTAGCCCCGCCCACCCCCGCCCTTGGCCCCGCCCATTCCCCCTTTAGCCACGCCCATTCCGCCTTCAGCCACGGCCTTTCCCCCTTTAGCCCTGCCCATACACGATTCTGCCTCGCCCATTCCCCTTTTAGCCTCCCCCCTACGGCCCCTAGAGCCCCGGCAAGCCCCCCCCCTTTAGCCCCGCCCCTTCCGTCTTTAGCCCCGCCCATTCCGCCCTTAGCCCCGCCCACCCCGCCCTTGGCCCCGCCCATTCCCCCTTTAGCCACGCCCATTCCGCCTTCAGCCACGGCCTTTCCCCCTTTAGCCCTGCCCATACACGATTCTGCCTCGCCCATTCCCCTTTTAGCCTCCCCCCTACGGCCCCTAGAGCCCCGGCAAGCCCCCCCTTTAGCCCCGCCCCTTCCTGCTTTAGCCCCGCCCCTTCCTGCTTTAGCCCCGCCCACTCCGTTCTTAGCCCCGCCCACCCCGCCCTTGGCCCCGCCCATTTTCCCTTTAGCCACGCCCATTCCGCCTTCAGCCACGGCCTTTCCCCCTTTAGCCCTGCCCATACACGATTCTGCCTCGCCCATTCCCCTTTTAGCCTCCCCCCTACGGCCCCTAGAGCCCCGGCAAGCCCCCCCCCTTTAGCCCCGCCCCTTCCGTCTTTAGCCCCGCCCACTCCGCCCTTAGCCCCGCCCACCCCGCCCTTGGCCCCGCCCATTCCCCCTTTAGCCACGCCCATTCCGCCTTCAGCCACGGCCTTTCCCCCTTTAGCCCTGCCCACACACGATTCTGCCTCGCCCATTCCCCTTTTAGCCTCCCCCCTACGGCCCCTAGAGCCCCGGCAAGCCCCCCCCCTTTAGCCCCGCCCCTTCCGGCTTTAGCCCCGCCCACTCCGCCCTTAGCCCCGCCCACCCCGCCCTTGGCCCCGCCCATTCCCCCTTTAGCCACGCCCATTCCGCCTTCAGCCACGGCCTTTCCCCCTTTAGCCCTGCCCATACACGATTCTGCCTTGCCCATTCCCCTTTTAGCCTCCCCCCTACGGCCCCTAGAGCCCCGGCAAGCCCCCCCCCTTTAGCCCCGCCCCTTCCGGCTTTCGCCCCGCCCACTCCGGCTTTAGCCCCGCCCACTCCGCCCTTAGCCCCGCCCACCCCGCCCTTGGCCCCGCCCATTCCCCCTTTAGCCACGCCCATTCCGCCTTCAGCCACGGCCTTTCCCCCTTTAGCCCTGCCCATACACGATTCTGCCTCGCCCATTCCCCTTTTAGCCTCCCCCCTACGGCCCCTAGAGCCCCGGCAAGGCCCCCCCCTTTAGCCCCGCCCCTTCCGGCTTTAGCCCCGCCCACTCCGCCCTTAGCCCCGCCCACTCCGCCCTTAGCCCCGCCACCCCGCCCTTGGCCCCGCCCATTTTCCCTTTAGCCACGCCCATTCCGCCTTCAGCCACGGCCTTTCCCCCTTTAGCCCTGCCTATACACGATTCTGCCTCGCCCATTCCCCTTTTAGCCTCCCCCCTACGGCCCCTAGAGCCCCGGCAAGCCCCCCCTTTAGCCCCGCCCCTTCCGGCTTTAGCCCCGCCCCTTCCGGCTTTAGCCCCGCCCACCCCGCCCTTGGCCCCGCCCATTCCCCCTTTAGCCACGCCCATTCCGCCTTCAGCCACGGCCTTTCCCCCTTTAGCCCTGCCCATACACGATTCTGCCTCGCCCATTCCCCTTTTAGCCTCCCCCCTACGGCCCCTAGAGCCCCGGCAAGCCCCCCCCCTTTAGCCCCGCCCCTTCCGGCTTTAGCCCCGCCCAATCCGCCCTTAGCCCCGCCCACCCCGTGCTTGGCCCCGCCCATTCCCCCTTTAGCCACGCCCATTCCGCCTTCAGCCACGGCCTTTCCCCTTTAGCCCTGCCCATACACGATTCTGCCTTGCCCATTCCCCTTTTAGCCTCCCCCCTACGGCCCCTAGAGCCCCGGCAAGCCCCCCCCCTTTAGCCCCGCCCCTTCCGGCTTTCGCCCCGCCCACTCCGGCTTTAGCCCCCGCCCACTCCGCCCTTAGCCCCGCCCACCCCGCCCTTGGCCCCGCCCATTCCCCCTTTAGCCACGCCCATTCCGCCTTCAGCCACGGCCTTTCCCCCTTTAGCCCTGCCCATACACGATTCTGCCTCGCCCATTCCCCTTTTAGCCTCCCCCCTACGGCCCCTAGAGCCCCGGCAAGCCTCCCCCTTTAGCCCCGCCCCTTCCGGCTTTAGCCCCGCCCTCTCCGCCCTTAGCCCCGCCCACCCCGCCCTTGGCCCCGCCCATTCCCCCTTTAGCCACGCCCATTCCGCCTTCAGCCACGGCCTTTCCCCCTTTAGCCCTGCCCATACACGATTCTGCCTCGCCCATTCCCCTTTTAGCCTCCCCCCTACGGCCCTAGAGCCCCGGCAAGGCCCCCCCCTTTAGCCCCGCCCCTTCCGGCTTTAGCCCCGCCCACTCCGCCCTTAGCCCCGCCCACTCCGCCCTTAGCCCCGCCCACCCCGCCCTTGGCCCCGCCCATTTTCCCTTTAGCCACGCCCATTCCGCCTTCAGCCACGGCCTTTCCCCCTTTAGCCCTGCCCATACACGATTCTGCCTCGCCCATTCCCCTTTTAGCCTCCCCCCTACGGCCCCTAGAGCCCCGGCAAGCCCCCCCCTTTAGCCCCGCCCCTTCCGGCTTAGCCCCGCCCCTTCCGGCTTTAGCCCCGCCCACTCCGCCCTTAGCCCGCCCACCCCGCCCTTGGCCCCGCCCATTCCCCCTTTAGCCACGCCCATTCCGCCTTCAGCCACGGCCTTTCCCCCTTTAGCCCTGCCCATACACGATTCTGCCTCGCCCATTCCCCTTTTACCCTCCCCCGTACGGCCCCTAGAGCCCCGGCAAGCCCCCCCTTTAGCCCCGCCCCTTCCGGTTTTAGCCCCGCCCCTTCCGGCTTTAGCCCCGCCCACTCCGCCTTTAGCCCCGCCCATTCCGCCCTTGGCCCCGCCCACCCCGCCCTTGGCCCCGCCCATTCCCCCTTTAGCCACGCCCATTCCGCCTTCAGCCACGGCCTTTCCCCCTTTAGCCCTGCCCATATACGATTCTGCCTCGCCCATTCCCCTTTTAGCCTCCCCCTACGGCCCCTAGAGCCCCGGCAAGCCCCCCCCTTTAGCCCCGCCCCTTCCTGCTTTAGCCCCGCCCACTCCGCCCTTAGCCCCGCCCACCCCGCCCTTAGCCCCGCCCACCCCGCCCTTGGCCCCGCCCATTTTCCCTTTAGCCACGCCCATTCCGCCTTCAGCCACGGCCTTTCCCCCTTTAGCCCTGCCCATACACGATTCTGCCTCGCCCATTCCCCTTTTAGCCTCCCCCCTACGGCCCCTAGAGCCCCGGCAAGCCCCCCCCTTTAGCCCCGCCCCTTCCGGCTTTAGCCCCGCCCCTTCCGGCTTTAGCCCCGCCCACCCCGCCCTTGGCCCCGCCCATTCCCCCTTTAGCCACGCCCATTCCGCCTTCAGCCACGGCCTTTCCCCCTTTAGCCCTGCCCATACACGATTCTGCCTCGCCCATTCCCCTTTTAGCCTCCCCCCTACGGCCCCTAGAGCCCCGGCAAGCCCCCCCCCTTTAGCCCCGCCCCTTCCGGCTTTAGCCCCGCCCACTCCGCCCTTAGCCCCGCCCACCCCGCCCTTGGCCCCGCCCATTCCCCCTTTAGCCACGCCCATTCCGCCTTCAGCCACGGCCTTTCCCCCTTTAGCCCTGCCCATACACGATTCTGCCTCGCCCATTCCCCTTTTAGCCTCCCCCCTACGGCCCCTAGAGCCCCGGCAAGCCCCCCCCTTTAGCCCCGCCCCTTCCGTCTTTAGCCCCGCCCACACCGCCCTTAGCCCCGCCCACCCCGCCCTTGGCCCCGCCCATTCCCCCTTTAGCCACGCCCATTCCGCCTTCAGCCACGGCCTTTCCCCCTTTAGCCCTGCCCATACACGATTCTGCCTCGCCCATTCCCCTTTTAGCCTCCCCCCTACGGCCCCTAGAGCCCCGGCAAGCCCCCCCTTTAGCCCCGCCCCTTCCGGCTTTAGCCCCGCCCACTCCGCCCTTAGCCCCGCCCACCCCGCCCTTGGCCCCGCCCATTCCCCCTTTAGCCACGCCCATTCCGCCTTCATCCACGGCCTTTCCCCCTTTAGCCCTGCCCATACACGATTCTGCCTCGCCCATTCCCCTTTTAGCCTCCCCCCTACGGCCCCTAGAGCCCCGGCAAGCCCCCCCCTTTAGCCCCGCCCCTTCCGTCTTTAGCCCCGCCCACACCGCCCTTAGCCCCGCCCACCCCGCCCTTGGCCCCGCCCATTCCCCCTTTAGCCACGCCCATTCCGCCTTCAGCCACGGCCTTTCCCCCTTTAGCCCTGCCCATACACGATTCTGCCTCGCCCATTCCCCTTTTAGCCTCCCCCCTACGGCCCCTAGAGCCCCGGCAAGCCCCCCCCCTTTAGCCCCGCCCCTTCCGGCTTTCGCCCCGCCCACTCCGCCCTTAGTCCCGCCCACCCCGCCCTTGGCCCCGCCCACCCCGCCCTTGGCCCCGCCCATTTTCCCTTTAGCCACGCCCATTCCGCCTTCAGCCACGGCCTTTCCCCCTTTAGCCCTGCCCATACACGATTCTGCCTCGCCCATTCCCCTTTTAGCCTCCCCCCTACGGCCCCTAGAGCCCCGGCAAGCCCCCCCCCTTTAGCCCCGCCCCTTCCGTCTTTAGCCCCGCCCACTCCGCCCTTAGCCCCGCCCACCCCGCCCTTGGCCCCGCCGATTCTCCCTTTAGCCACGCCCATTCCGCCTTCAGCCACGGCCTTTCCCCCTTTAGCCCTGCCCATACACGATTCTGCCTCGCCCATTCCCCTTTTAGCCTCCCCCCTACGGCCCCTAGAGCCCCGGCAAGCCCCCCCCCCTTTAGCCCCGCCCCTTCCGGCTTTAGCCCCGCCCACTCCGCCCTTAGCCCCGCCCACCCCGCCCTTGGCCCCGCCCATTCCCCCTTTAGCCACGCCCATTCCGCCTTCAGCCACGGCCTTTCCCCCTTTAGCCCTGCCCATACACGATTCTGCCTTGCCCATTCCCCTTTTAGCCTCCCCCCCTACGGCCCCTAGAGCCCCGGCAAGCCCCCCCCCTTTAGCCCCCGCCCCTTCCGGCTTTCGCCCCGCCCACTCCGGCTTTAGCCCCGCCCACTCCGCCCTTAGCCCCGCCCACCCCCGCCCTTGGCCCCGCCCATTCCCCCTTTAGCCACGCCCATTCCGCCTTCAGCCACGGCCTTTCCCCCTTTAGCCCTGCCCATACACGATTCTGCCTCGCCCATTCCCCTTTTAGCCTCCCCCCTACGGCCCCTAGAGCCCCGGCAAGGCCCCCCCCTTTAGCCCCGCCCCTTCCGGCTTTAGCCCCGCCCACTCCGCCCTTAGCCCCGCCCACTCCGCCCTTAGCCCCGCCCACCCCGCCCTTGGCCCCGCCCATTTTCCCTTTAGCCACGCCCATTCCGCCTTCAGCCACGGCCTTTCCCCCTTTAGCCCTGCCCATACACGATTCTGCCTCGCCCATTCCCCTTTTAGCCTCCCCCCTACGGCCCCTAGAGCCCCGGCAAGCCCCCCCCCTTTAGCCCCGCCCCTTCCGGCTTTAGCCCCGCCCAATCCGCCCTTAGCCCCGCCCACCCCGCCCTTGGCCCCGCCCATTCCCCCTTTAGCCACGCCCATTCCGCCTTCAGCCACGGCCTTTCCCCCTTTAGCCCTGCCCATACACGATTCTGCCTTGCCCATTCCCCTTTTAGCCTCCCCCCTACGGCCCCTAGAGCCCCGGCAAGCCCCCCCCCTTTAGCCCCGCCCCTTCCGGCTTTCGCCCCGCCCACTCCGGCTTTAGCCCCGCCCACTCCGCCCTTAGCCCCGCCCACCCCGCCCTTGGCCCCGCCCATTCCCCCTTTAGCCACGCCCATTCCGCCTTCAGCCACGGCCTTTCCCCCTTTAGCCCTGCCCATACACGATTCTGCCTCGCCCATTCCCCTTTTAGCCTCCCCCCTACGGCCCCTAGAGCCCCGGCAAGCCTCCCCCTTTAGCCCCGCCCCTTCCGGCTTTAGCCCCGCCCTCTCCGCCCTTAGCCCCGCCCACCCCGCCCTTGGCCCCGCCCATTCCCCCTTTAGCCACGCCCATTCCGCCTTCAGCCACGGCCTTTCCCCCTTTAGCCCTGCCCATACACGATTCTGCCTCGCCCATTCCCCTTTTAGCCTCCCCCCTACGGCCCCTAGAGCCCCGGCAAGGCCCCCCCCTTTAGCCCCGCCCCTTCCGGCTTTAGCCCCGCCCACTCCGCCCTTAGCCCCGCCCACTCCGCCCTTAGCCCCGCCCACCCCGCCCTTGGCCCCGCCCATTTTCCCTTTAGCCACGCCCATTCCGCCTTCAGCCACGGCCTTTCCCCCTTTAGCCCTGCCCATACACGATTCTGCCTCGCCCATTCCCCTTTTAGCCTCCCCCCTACGGCCCCTAGAGCCCCGGCAAGCCCCCCCCTTTAGCCCCGCCCCTTCCGGCTTTAGCCCCGCCCCTTCCGGCTTTAGCCCCGCCCACTCCGCCCTTAGCCCCGCCCACCCCGCCCTTGGCCCCGCCCATTCCCCCTTTAGCCACGCCCATTCCGCCTTCAGCCACGGCCTTTCCCCCTTTAGCCCTGCCCATACACGATTCTGCCTCGCCCATTCCCCTTTTACCCTCCCCCGTACGGCCCCTAGAGCCCCGGCAAGCCCCCCCTTTAGCCCCGCCCCTTCCGGTTTTAGCCCCGCCCCTTCCGGCTTTAGCCCCGCCCACTCCGCCTTTAGCCCCGCCCATTCCGCCCTTGGCCCCGCCCACCCCGCCCTTGGCCCCGCCCATTCCCCCTTTAGCCACGCCCATTCCGCCTTCAGCCACGGCCTTTCCCCCTTTAGCCCTGCCCATACACGATTCTGCCTCGCCCATTCCCCTTTTAGCCTCCCCCCTACGGCCCCTAGAGCCCCGGCAAGCCCCCCCCTTTAGCCCCGCCCCTTCCGGCTTTAGCCCCGCCCACTCCGCCCTTAGCCCCGCCCACCCCGCCCTTGGCCCCGCCCACCCCGCCCTTGGCCCCGCCCATTTTCCCTTTAGCCACGCCCATTCCGCCTTCAGCCACGGCCTTTCCCCCTTTAGCCCTGCCCATACACGATTCTGCCTCGCCCATTCCCCTTTTAGCCTCCCCCCTACGGCCCCTAGAGCCCCGGCAAGCCCCCCCCCTTTAGCCCCGCCCCTTCCGGCTTTAGCCCCGCCCACTCCGCCCTTAGCCCCGCCCACCCCGCCCTTGGCCCCGCCCATTCCCCCTTTAGCCACGCCCATTCCGCCTTCAGCCACGGCCTTTCCCCCTTTAGCCCTGCCCATACACGATTCTGCCTCGCCCATTCCCCTTTTAGCCTCCCCCCTACGGCCCCTAGAGCCCCGGCAAGCCCCCCCCCTTTAGCCCCGCCCCTTCCGGCTTTAGCCCCGCCCACTCCGCCCTTAGCCCCGCCCACCCCGCCCTTGGCCCCGCCCATTTTCCCTTTAGCCACGCCCATTCCGCCTTCAGCCACGGCCTTTCCCCCTTTAGCCCTGCCTATACACGATTCTGCCTCGCCCATTCCCCTTTTAGCCTCCCCCCTACGGCCCCTAGAGCCCCGGCAAGCCCCCCCTTTAGCCCCGCCCCTTCCGGCTTTAGCCCCGCCCACACCGCCCTTAGCCCCGCCCACCCCGCCCTTGGCCCCGCCCATTCCCCCTTTAGCCACGCCCATTCCGCCTTCAGCCACGGCCTTTCCCCCTTTAGCCCTGCCCATACACGATTCTGCCTCGCCCATTCCCCTTTTAGCCTCCCCCCTACGGCCCCTAGAGCCCCGGCAAGCCCCCCCCTTTAGCCCCGCCCCTTCCGTCTTTAGCCCCGCCCACACCGCCCTTAGCCCCGCCCACCCCGCCCTTGGCCCCGCCCATTCCCCCTTTAGCCACGCCCATTCCGCCTTCAGCCACGGCCTTTCCCCCTTTAGCCCTGCCCATACACGATTCTGCCTCGCCCATTCCCCTTTTAGCCTCCCCCCTACGGCCCCTAGAGCCCCGGCAAGCCCCCCCCCTTTAGCCCCGCCCCTTCCGGCTTTCGCCCCGCCCACTCCGCCCTTAGTCCCCGCCCACCCCGCCCTTGGCCCCGCCCACCCCGCCCTTGGCCCCGCCCATTTTCCCTTTAGCCACGCCCATTCCGCCTTCAGCCACGGCCTTTCCCCCTTTAGCCCTGCCCATACACGATTCTGCCTCGCCCATTCCCCTTTTAGCCTCCCCCCTACGGCCCCTAGAGCCCCGGCAAGCCCCCCCCTTAGCCCCGCCCCTTCCGGCTTTAGCCCCGCCCACTCCGCCCTTAGCCCCGCCCACCCCGCCCTTGGCCCCGCCCATTCCCCCTTTAGCCACGCCCATTCCGCCTTCAGCCACGGCCTTTCCCCCTTTAGCCCTGCCCATACACGATTCTGCCTCGCCCATTCCCCTTTTAGCCTCCCCCCTACGGCCCCTAGAGCCCCGGCAAGCCTCCCCCTTTAGCCCCGCCCCTTCCGGCTTTAGCCCCGCCCACTCCGCCCTTAGCCCCGCCCACCCCGCCCTTGGCCCCGCCCATTCCCCCTTTAGCCACGCCCATTCCGCCTTCAGCCACGGCCTTTCCCCCTTTAGCCCTGCCCATACACGATTCTGCCTCGCCCATTCCCCTTTTAGCCTCCCCCCTACGGCCCCTAGAGCCCCGGCAAGGCCCCCCCCTTTAGCCCCGCCCCTTCCGGCTTTAGCCCCGCCCACTCCGCCCTTAGCCCCGCCCACTCCGCCCTTAGCCCCGCCCACCCCGCCCTTGGCCCCGCCCATTTTCCCTTTAGCCACGCCCATTCCGCCTTCAGCCACGGCCTTTCCCCCTTTAGCCCTGCCTATACACGATTCTGCCTCGCCCATTCCCCTTTTAGCCTCCCCCCTACGGCCCCTAGAGCCCCGGCAAGCCCCCCCCTTTAGCCCCGCCCCTTCCGGCTTTAGCCCCGCCCCTTCCGGCTTTAGCCCCGCCCACCCCGCCCTTGGCCCCGCCCATTCCCCCTTTAGCCACGCCCATTCCGCCTTCAGCCACGGCCTTTCCCTCTTTAGCCCTGCCCATACACGATTCTGCCTCGCCCATTCCCCTTTTAGCCTCCCCCCTACGGCCCCTAGAGCCCCGGCAGGCCCCCCCCCTTTAGCCCCGCCCCTTCCGGCTTTCGCCCCGCCCACTCCGCCCTTAGCCCCGCCCACCCCGCCCTTAGCCCCGCCCACCCCGCCCTTGGCCCCGCCCATTCCCCCTTTAGCCACGCCCATTCCGCCTTCAGCCACGGCCTTTCCCCCTTTAGCCCTGCCCATACACGATTCTGCCTCGCCCATTCCCCTTTTAGCCTCCCCCCTACGGCCCCTAGAGCCCCGGCAAGCCCCCCCTTTAGCCCCGCCCCTTCCGGCGTTAGCCCCGCCCACTCCGCCCTTAGCCCCGCCCACCCCGCCCTTGGCCCCGCCCATTCCCCCTTTAGCCACGCCCATTCCGCCTTCAGCCACGGCCTTTCCCCCTTTAGCCCTGCCCATACACGATTCTGCCTCGCCCATTCCCCTTTTAGCCTCCCCCCTACGGCCCCTAGAGCCCCGGCAAGCCCCCCCCTTTAGCCCCGCCCCTTCCGGCTTTAGCCCCGCCCACTCCGCCCTTAGCCCCGCCCACCCCGCCCTTGGCCCCGCCCATTCCCCCTTTAGCCACGCCCATTCCGCCTTCAGCCACGGCCTTTCCCCCTTTAGCCCTGCCCATACACGATTCTGCCTCGCCCATTCCCCTTTTAGCCTCCCCCCTACGGCCCCTAGAGCCCCGGCAAGCCCCCCCCCTTTAGCCCCGCCCCTTCCGGCTTTAGCCCCGCCCCTTCCTGCTTTAGCCCCGCCCACTCCGCCCTTAGCCCCGCCCACCCCGCCCTTGGCCCCGCCCATTTTCCCTTTAGCCACGCCCATTCCGCCTTCAGCCACGGCCTTTCCCCCTTTAGCCCTGCCCATACACGATTCTGCCTCGCCCATTCCCCTTTTAGCCTCCCCCCTACGGCCCCTAGAGCCCCGGCAAGCCCCCCCCTTTAGCCCCGCCCCTTCCGGCTTTAGCCCCGCCCCTTCCGGCTTTAGCCCCGCCCACTCCGCCCTTAGCCCCGCCCACCCCGCCCTTGGCCCCGCCCATTCCCCCTTTAGCCACGCCCATTCCGCCTTCAGCCATGGCCTTTCCCCCTTTAGCCCTGCCCATACACGATTCTGCCTCGCCCATTCCCCTTTTAGCCTCCCCCCTACGGCCCCTAGAGCCCCGGCAAGCCCCCCCCTTTAGCCCCGCCCCTTCCGGCTTTAGTCCCGCCCACTCCGCCCTTAGCCCCGCCCACCCCGCCCTTGGCCCCGCCCACCCCGCCCTTGGCCCCGCCCATTCCCCCTTTAGCCACGCCCATTCCGCCGTCAGCCACGGCCTTTCCCCCTTTAGCCCTGCCCATACACGATTCTGCCTCGCCCATTCCCCTTTTAGCCTCCCCCCTACGGCCCCTAGAGCCCCGGCAAGCCCCCCCCTTTAGCCCCGCCCCTTCCGGCTTTAGCCCCGCCCACTCCGGCTTTAGCCCCGCCCACTCCGCCCTTAGCCCCGCCCACCCCGCCCTTGGCCCCGCCCATTCCCCCTTTAGCCACGCCCATTCCGCCTTTAGCCACGGCCTTTCCCCCTTTAGCCCTGCCCATACACGATTCTGCCTCGCCCATTCCCCTTTTAGCCTGCCCCCTACGGCCCCTAGAGCCCCGGCAAGCCCCCCCCTTTAGCCCCGCCCCTTTCGGCTTTAGCCCCGCCCACTCCGCCCTTAGCCCCGCCCACCCCGCCCTTGGCCCCGCCCATTCCCCCTTTAGCCACGCCCATTCCGCCTTCAGCCACGGCCTTTCCCCCTTTAGCCCTGCCCATACACCATTCTGCCTCGCCCATTCCCCTTTTAGCCTCCCCCCTACGGCCCCTAGAGCCCCGGCAAGCCCCCCCTTTAGCCCCGCCCCTTCCGGCGTTAGCCCCGCCCACTCCGCCCTTAGCCCCGCCCACCCCGCCCTTGGCCCCGCCCATTCCCCCTTTAGCCACGCCCATTCCGCCTTCAGCCACGGCCTTTCCCCCTTTAGCCCTGCCCATACACGATTCTGCCTCGCCCATTCCCCTTTTAGCCTCCCCCCTACGGCCCCTAGAGCCCCGGCAAGCCCCCCCCTTTAGCCCCGCCCCTTCCGGCTTTAGCCCCGCCCACTCCGCCCTTAGCCCCGCCCACCCCGCCCTTGGCCCCGCCCATTCCCCCTTTAGCCACGCCCATTCCGCCTTCAGCCACGGCCTTTCCCCCTTTAGCCCTGCCCATACACGATTCTGCCTCGCCCATTCCCCTTTTAGCCTCCCCCCTACGGCCCCTAGAGCCCCGGCAAGCCCCCCCCCTTTAGCCCCGCCCCTTCCGGCTTTAGCCCCGCCCCTTCCTGCTTTAGCCCCGCCCACTCCGCCCTTAGCCCCGCCCACCCCGCCCTTGGCCCCGCCCATTTTCCCTTTAGCCACGCCCATTCCGCCTTCAGCCACGGCCTTTCCCCCTTTAGCCCTGCCCATACACGATTCTGCCTCGCCCATTCCCCTTTTAGCCTCCCCCCTACGGCCCCTAGAGCCCCGGCAAGCCCCCCCCTTTAGCCCCGCCCCTTCCGGCTTTAGCCCCGCCCCTTCCGGCTTTAGCCCCGCCCACTCCGCCCTTAGCCCCGCCCACCCCCGCCCTTGGCCCCGCCCATTCCCCCTTTAGCCACGCCCATTCCGCCTTCAGCCATGGCCTTTCCCCCTTTAGCCCTGCCCATACACGATTCTGCCTCGCCCATTCCCCTTTTAGCCTCCCCCCTACGGCCCCTAGAGCCCCGGCAAGCCCCCCCCTTTAGCCCCGCCCCTTCCGGCTTTAGTCCCGCCCACTCCGCCCTTAGCCCCGCCCACCCCGCCCTTGGCCCCGCCCACCCCGCCCTTGGCCCCGCCCATTCCCCCTTTAGCCACGCCCATTCCGCCGTCAGCCACGGCCTTTCCCCCTTTAGCCCTGCCCATACACGATTCTGCCTCGCCCATTCCCCTTTTAGCCTCCCCCCTACGGCCCCTAGAGCCCCGGCAAGCCCCCCCCTTTAGCCCCGCCCCTTCCGGCTTTAGCCCCGCCCCTTCCGGCTTTAGCCCCGCCCACTCCGCCCTTAGCCCCGCCCACCCCGCCCTTGGCCCCGCCCATTCCCCCTTTAGCCACGCCCATTCCGCCTTTAGCCACGGCCTTTCCCCCTTTAGCCCTGCCCATACACGATTCTGCCTCGCCCATTCCCCTTTTAGCCTGCCCCCTACGGCCCCTAGAGCCCCGGCAAGCCCCCCCCTTTAGCCCCGCCCCTTTCGGCTTTAGCCCCGCCCACTCCGCCCTTAGCCCCGCCCACCCCGCCCTTGGCCCCGCCCATTCCCCCTTTAGCCACGCCCATTCCGCCTTCAGCCACGGCCTTTCCCCCTTTAGCCCTGCCCATACACCATTCTGCCTCGCCCATTCCCCTTTTAGCCTCCCCCCTACGGCCCCTAGAGCCCCGGCAAGCCCCCCCCTTTAGCCCCGCCCCTTCCGGCTTTAGCCCCGCCCACTCCGCCCTTAGCCCCGCCCACCCCGCCCTTGGCCCCGGCCACCCCGCTATTGTCCCCGCCCATTCCCCCTTTAGCCACGCCCATTCCGCCTTCAGCCACGGCCTTTCCCCCTTTAGCCCTGCCCATACACGATTCTGCCTCGCCCATTCCCCTTTTAGCCTCCCCCCTACGGCCCCTAGAGCCCCGGCAAGCCCCCCCCTTTAGCCCCGCCCCTTCCGGCTTTAGCCCCGCCCACCCCGCCCTTGGCCCCGCCCACCCCGCCCTTGGCCCCGCCCATTCCCCCTTTAGCCACGCCCATTCCGCCTTCAGCCACGGCCTTTCCCCCTTTAGCCCTGCCCATACACGATTCTGCCTCGCCCATTCCCCTTTTAGCCTCCCCCCTACGGCCCCTAGAGCCCCGGCAAGCCCCCCCCTTTAGCCCCGCCCCTTCCGGCTTTAGCCCCGCCCACTCCGCCCTTAGCCCCGCCCACCCCGCCCTTGGCCCCGCCCATTTTCCCTTTAGCCACGCCCATTCCGCCTTTAGCCACGGCCTTTCCCCCTTTAGCCCTGCCCATACACGATTCTGCCTCGCCCATTCCCCTTTTAGCCTCCCCCCTACGGCCCCTAGAGCCCCGGCAAGCCCCCCCTTTAGCCCCGCCCCTTCCGGCTTTAGTCCCGCCCACTCCGCCCTTAGCCCCGCCCACCCCGCCCTTTGCCCCGCCCACCCCGCCCTTGGCCCCCGCCCATTCCCCCTTTAGCCACGCCCATTCCGCCTTCAGCCACGGCCTTTCCCCCTTTAGCCCTGCCCATACACGATTCTGCCTCGCCCATTCCCCTTTTAGCCTCCCCCCTACGGCCCCTAGAGCCCCGGCAAGCCCCCCCCTTTAGCCCCGCCCCTTCCGGCTTTAGCCCCGCCCACTCCGCCCTTAGCCCCGCCCACCCCGCCCTTGGCCCCGCCCATTCCCCCTTTAGCCACGCCCATTCCGCCTTCAGCCACGGCCTTTCCCCCTTTAGCCCTGCCCATACACGATTCTGCCTCGCCCATTCCCCTTTTAGCCTCCCCCCTACGGCCCCTAGAGCCCCGGCAAGCCCCCCCCTTTAGCCCCGCCCCTTCCGGCTTTAGCCCCGCCCACTCCGCCCTTAGCCCCGCCCACTCCGCCCTTAGCCCCGCCCACCCCGCCCTTGGCCCCGCCCATTTTCCCTTTAGCCACGCCCATTCCGCCTTCAGCCACGGCCTTTCCCCCTTTAGCCCTGCCTATACACGATTCTGCCTCGCCCATTCCCCTTTTAGCCTCCCCCCTACGGCCCCTAGAGCCCCGGCAAGCCCCCCCTTTAGCCCCGCCCCTTCCGGTTTTAGCCCCGCCCCTTCCGGCTTTAGCCCCGCCCACTCCGCCCTTAGCCCCGCCCACCCCGTCCTTAGCCCCGCCCATTCCCCCTTTAGCCACGCCCATTCCGCCTTCAGCCACGGCCTTTCCCCCTTTAGCCCTGCCCATACACGATTCTGCCTCGCCCATTCCCCTTTTAGCCTCCCCCCTACGGCCCCTAGAGCCCCGGCAAGCCCCCCCCTTTAGCCCCGCCCCTTCCGGCTTTAGCCCCGCCCACTCCGCCCTTAGCCCCGCCCACCCCGCCCGTGGCCCCGCCCATTTTCCCTTTAGCCACGCCCATTCCGCCTTCAGCCACGGCCTTTCCCCCTTTAGCCCTGCCCATACACGATTCTGCCTCGCCCATTCCCCTTTTAGCCTCCCCCCTACGGCCCCTAGAGCCCCGGCAAGCCCCCCCCTTTAGCCCCGCCCCTTCCGGCTTTAGCCCCGCCCCTTCCGGCTTTAGCCCCGCCCGCTCCGCCCTTAGCCCCGCCCACCGCGCCCTTGGCCCCGCCCATTTTCCCTTTAGCCACGCCCATTCCGCCTTCAGCCACGGCCTTTCCCCCTTTAGCCCTGCCCATACACGATTCTGCCTCGCCCATTCCCCTTTTAGCCTTTCCCCTACGGCCCCTAGAGCCCCGGCAAGCCCCCCCCCTTTAGCCCCGCCCCTTCCGTCTTTAGCCCCGCCCACTCCGCCCTTAGCCCCGCCCACCCCGCCCTTGGCCCCGCCCATTCCCCCTTTAGCCACGCCCATTCCGCCTTCAGCCACGGCCTTTCCCCCTTTAGCCCTGCCCATACACGATTCTGCCTCGCCCATTCCCCTTTTAGCCTCCCCCCTACGGCCCCTAGAGCCCCGGCAAGCCCCCCCCCTTTAGCCCCGCCCCTTCCGGCTTTAGCCCCGCCCACTCCGCCCTTAGCCCCGCCCACCCCGCCCTTGGCCCCGCCCATTCCCCCTTTAGCCACGCCCATTCCGCCTTCAGCCACGGCCTTTCCCCCTTTAGCCCTGCCCATACACGATTCTGCCTCGCCCATTCCCCTTTTAGCCTCCCCCCTACGGCCCCTAGAGCCCCGGCAAGCCCCCCCCCTTTAGCCCCGCCCCTTCCGGCTTTCGCCCCGCCCACTCCGGCTTTAGCCCCGCCCACTCCGCCCTTAGCCCCGCCCACCCCGCCCTTGGCCCCGCCCATTCCCCCTTTAGCCACGCCCATTCCGCCTTCAGCCACGGCCTTTCCCCCTTTAGCCCTGCCCATACACGATTCTGCCTCGCCCATTCCCCTTTTAGCCTCCCCCCTACGGCCCCTAGAGCCCCGGCAAGCCTCCCCCTTTAGCCCCGCCCCTTCCGGCTTTAGCCCCGCCCACTCCGCCCTTAGCCCCGCCCACCCCGCCCTTGGCCCCGCCCATTCCCCCTTTAGCCACGCCCATTCCGCCTTCAGCCACGGCCTTTCCCCCTTTAGCCCTGCCCATACACGATTCTGCCTCGCCCATTCCCCTTTTAGCCTCCCCCCTACGGCCCCTAGAGCCCCGGCAAGCCCCCCCCCTTTAGCCCCGCCCCTTCCGGCTTTAGCCCCGCCCACTCCGCCCTTAGCCCCGCCCACCCCGCCCTTGGCCCCGCCCATTCCCCCTTTAGCCACGCCCATTCCGCCTTCAGCCACGGCCTTTCCCCCTTTAGCCCTGCCCATACACGATTCTGCCTCGCCCATTCCCCTTTTAGCCTCCCCCCTACGGCCCCTAGAGCCCCGGCAAGCCCCCCCCCTTTAGCCCCGCCCCTTCCGGCTTTCGCCCCGCCCACTCCGGCTTTAGCCCCGCCCACTCCGCCCTTAGCCCCGCCCACCCCGCCCTTGGCCCCGCCCATTCCCCCTTTAGCCACGCCCATTCCGCCTTCAGCCACGGCCTTTCCCCCTTTAGCCCTGCCCATACACGATTCTGCCTCGCCCATTCCCCTTTTAGCCTCCCCCCTACGGCCCCTAGAGCCCCGGCAAGCCTCCCCCTTTAGCCCCGCCCCTTCCGGCTTTAGCCCCGCCCACTCCGCCCTTAGCCCCGCCCACCCCGCCCTTGGCCCCGCCCATTCCCCCTTTAGCCACGCCCATTCCGCCTTCAGCCACGGCCTTTCCCCCTTTAGCCCTGCCCATACACGATTCTGCCTCGCCCATTCCCCTTTTAGCCTCCCCCCTACGGCCCCTAGAGCCCCGGCAAGCCCCCCCCTTTAGCCCCGCCCCTTCCGGCTTTAGCCCCGCCCACTCCGCCCTTAGCCCCGCCCACTCCGCCCTTAGCCCCGCCCACCCCGCCCTTGGCCCCGCCCATTTTCCCTTTAGCCACGCCCATTCCGCCTTCAGCCACGGCCTTTCCCCCTTTAGCCCTGCCTATACACGATTCTGCCTCGCCCATTCCCCTTTTAGCCTCCCCCCTACGGCCCCTAGAGCCCCGGCAAGCCCCCCCCTTTAGCCCCGCCCCTTCCGGCTTTAGCCCCGCCCCTTCCGGCTTTAGCCCCGCCCACCCCGCCCTTGGCCCCGCCCATTCCCCCTTTAGCCACGCCCATTCCGCCTTCAGCCACGGCCTTTCCCCCTTTAGCCCTGCCCATACACGATTCTGCCTCGCCCATTCCCCTTTTAGCCTCCCCCCTACGGCCCCTAGAGCCCCGGCAAGCCCCCCCCCTTTAGCCCCGCCCCTTCCGTCTTTAGCCCCGCCCACTCCGCCCTTAGCCCCGCCCACCCCGCCCTTGGCCCCGCCCATTCCCCCTTTAGCCACGCCCATTCCGCCTTCAGCCACGGCCTTTCCCCCTTTAGCCCTGCCCATACACGATTCTGCCTCGCCCATTCCCCTTTTAGCCTCCCCCCTACGGCCCCTAGAGCCCCGGCAAGCCCCCCCCCTTTAGCCCCGCCCCTTCCGGCTTTCGCCCCGCGCACTCCGGCTTTAGCCCCGCCCACTCCGCCCTTAGCCCCGCCCACCCCGCCCTTGGCCCCGCCCATTCCCCCTTTAGCCACGCCCATTCCGCCTTCAGCCACGGCCTTTCCCCCTTTAGCCCTGCCCATACACGATTCTGCCTCGCCCATTCCCCTTTTAGCCTCCCCCCTACGGCCCCTAGAGCCCCGGCAAGCCCCCCCCTTTAGCCCCGCCCCTTCCGGCTTTAGCCCCGCCCCTTCCTGCTTTAGCCCCGCCCACTCCGCCCTTAGCCCCGCCCACCCCGCCCTTGGCCCCGCCCATTTTCCCTTTAGCCACGCCCATTCCGCCTTCAGCCACGGCCTTTCCCCCTTTAGCCCTGCCCATACACCATTCTGCCTCGCCCATTCCCCTTTTAGCCGCCCCCCTACGGCCCCTAGAGCCCCGGCAAGCCCCCCCCCCTTTAGCCCCGCCCCTTCCGGCTTTAGCCCCGCCCCTTCCGGCTTTAGCCCCGCCCACCCCGCCCTTGGCCCCGCCCATTCCCCCTTTAGCCACGCCCATTCCGCCTTCAGCCACGGCCTTTCCCCCTTTAGCCCTGCCCATACACGATTCTGCCTCGCCCATTCCCCTTTTAGCCTCCCCCCTACGGCCCCTAGAGCCCCGGCAAGCCCCCCCCCCTTTAGCCCCGCCCCTTCCGGCTTTCGCCCCGCCCACTCCGCCCTTAGCCCCGCCCACCCCGCCCTTGGCCCCGCCCACCCTGCCCTTGGCCCCGCCCATTCCCCCTTTAGCCACGCCCATTCCGCCTTCAGCCACGGCCTTTCCCCCTTTAGCCCTGCCCATACACGATTCTGCCTCGCCCATTCCCCTTTTAGCCTCCCCCCTACGGCCCCTAGAGCCCCGGCAAGCCCCCCCCCTTTAGCCCCGCCCCTTCCGGCTTTAGCCCCGCCCACTCCGCCCTTAGCCCCGCCCACCCCGCCCTTGGCCCCGCCCACCCCGCCCTTGGCCCCGCCCATTCCCCCTTTAGCCACGCCCATTCCGCCTTCAGCCACGGCCTTTCCCCATTTAGCCCTGCCCATACACGATTCTGCCTCGCCCATTCCCCTTTTAGCCTCCCCCCTACGGCCCCTAGAGCCCCGGCAAGCCCCCCCCTTTAGCCCCGCCCCTTCCGGCTTTAGCCCCGCCCCTTCCGCCCTTAGCCCCGCCCACTCCGCCCTTAGCCCCGCCCACCCCGCCCTTGGCCCCGCCCATTCCCCCTTTAGCCACGCCCATTCCGCCTTCAGCCACGGCCTTTCCCCCTTTAGCCCTGCCCATACACGATTCTGCCTCGCCCATTCCCCTTTTAGCCTCCCCCCTACGGCCCCTAGAGCCCCGGCAAGCCCCCCCCCTTTAGCCCCGCCCCTTCCGGCTTTAGCCCCGCCCCTTCCGCCCTTAGCCCCCGCCCCTTCCGGCTTTAGCCCCGCCCACCCCGCCCTTGGCCCCGCCCATTCCCCCTTTAGCCACGCCCATTCCTCCTTCAGCCACGGCCTTTCCCCCTTTAGCCCTGCCCATACACGATTCTGCCTCGCCCATTCCCCTTTTAGCCTCCCCCCTACGGCCCCTAGAGCCCCGGCAAGCCCCCCCCTTTAGCCCCGCCCCTTCCGGCTTTAGCCCCGCCCACTCCGCCCTTAGCCCCGCCCACTCCGCCCTTGGCCCCGCCCATTCCCCCTTTAGCCACGCCCATTCCGCCTTCAGCCACGGCCTTTCCCCCTTTAGCCCTGCCCATACACGATTCTGCCTCACCCATTCCCCTTTTAGCCTCCCCCCTACGGCCCCTAGAGCCCCGGCAAGCCCCCCCCTTTAGCCCCGCCCCTTCCGGCTTTAGCCCCGCCCCTTCCGGCTTTAGCCCCGCCCACTCCGCCCTTGGCCCCGCCCACCTCGCCCTTGGCCCCGCCCATTCCCCCTTTAGCCACGCCCATTCCGCCTTCAGCCACGGCCTTTCCCTCTTTAGCCCTGCCCATACACGATTCTGCCTCGCCCATTCCCCTTTTAGGCTCCCCCCTACGGCCCCTAGAGCCCCGGCAACCCCCCCCCTTTAGCCCCGCCCCTTCCGGCTTTAGCCCCGCCCCTTCCGGCTTTAGCCCCGCCCACTCCGCCCTTAGCCCCGCCCACCCCGCCCTTGGCCCCGCCCATTCCCCCTTTAGCCACGCCCATTCCGCCTTCAGCCACGGCCTTTCCCCCTTTAGCCCTGCCCATACACGATTCTGCCTCGCCCATTCCCCTTTTAGCCTCCCCCCTACGGCCCCTAGAGCCCCGGCAAGCCCCCCCCCTTTAGCCCCGCCCCTTCCGGCTTTAGCCCCGCCCCTTCCTGCTTTAGCCCCGCCCACCCCGCCCTTGGCCCCGCCCACCCCGCCCTTGGCCCCGCCCATTTTCCCTTTAGCCACGCCCATTCCGCCTTTAGCCACGGCCTTTCCCCCTTTAGCCCTGCCCATACACGATTCTGCCTCGCCCATTCCCCTTTTAGCCTCCCCCCTACGGCCCCTAGAGCCCCGGCAAGCCCCCCCCTTTAGCCCCGCCCCTTCCGGCTTTAGCCCCGCCCACTCCGCCCTTAGCCCCGCCCACCCCGCCCTTGGCCCCGCCCATTCCCCCTTTAGCCACGCCCATTCCGCCTTCAGCCACGGCCTTTCCCCCTTTAGCCCTGCCCATACACGATTCTGCCTCGCCCATTCCCCTTTTAGCCTCCCCCCTACGGCCCCTAGAGCCCCCGCAGGCCCCCCCCCTTTAGCCCCGCCCCTTCCTGCTTTAGCCCCGCCCCTTCCGGCTTTAGCCCCGCCCACTCCGCCCTTAGCCCCGCCCACCCCGCCCTTGGCCCCGCCCATTCCCCCTTTAGCCACGCCCATTCCGCCTTCAGCCACGGCCTTTCCCCCTTTAGCCCTGCCCATACACGATTCTGCCTCGCCCATTCCCCTTTTAGCCTCCCCCCTACGGCCCCTAGAGCCCCGGCAAGCCCCCCCCTTTAGCCCCGCCCCTTCCGGCTTTAGCCCCGCCCCTTCCGGCTTTAGCCCCGCCCACTCCGCCCTTAGCCCCGCCCACCCCGCCCTTGGCCCCGCCCATTCCCCCTTTAGCCACGCCCATTCCGCCTTCAGCCACGGCCTTTCCCCCTTTAGCCCTGCCCATACACGATTCTGCCTCGCCCATTCCCCTTTTAGCCTCCCCCCTACGGCCCCTAGAGCCCCGGCAAGCCCCCTCCTTTAGCCCCGCCCCTTCCGGATTTAGCCCCGCCCACTCCGCCCTTGGCCCCGCCCACACCCGCCCTTGGCCCCGCCCATTCCCCCTTTAGCCACGCCCATTCCGCCTTCAGCCACGGCCTTTCCCCCTTTAGCCCTGCCCATACACGATTCTGCCTTGCCCATTCCCCTTTTAGCCTCCCCCCTACGGCCCCTAGAGCCCCGGCAAGCCCCCCCCCTTTAGCCCCGCCCCTTCCGGCTTTCGCCCCGCCCACTCCGGCTTTAGCCCCGCCCACTCCGCCCTTAGCCCCGCCCACCCCGCCCTTGGCCCCGCCCATTCCCCCTTTAGCCACGCCCATTCCGCCTTCAGCCACGGCCTTTCCCCCTTTAGCCCTGCCCATACACGATTCTGCCTCGCCCATTCCCCTTTTAGCCTCCCCCCTACGGCCCCTAGAGCCCCGGCAAGGCCCCCCCCCTTTAGCCCCGCCCTTTCCGGCTTTCGCCCCGCCCCTTCCGGCTTTAGCCCCGCCCACTCCGCCCTTAGCCCCGCCCACCCCCCCTTTAGCCACGCCATTCCGCCTTCAGCCACGGCCTTTCCCCCTTTAGCCCTGCCCATACACGATTCTGCCTCGCCCATTCCCCTTTTAGCCTCCCCCCTACGGCCCCTAGAGCCCCGGCAAGGCCCCCCCCTTTAGCCCCGCCCTTTCCGGCTTTCGCCCCGCCCCTTCCGGCTTTAGCCCCGCCCACTCCGCCCTTAGCCCCGCCCACCCCGCCCTTGGCCCCGCCCATTTTCCCTTTAGCCACGCCCATTCCGCCTTCAGCCACGGCCTTTCCCCCTTTAGCCCTGCCTATACACGATTCTGCCTCGCCCATTCCCCTTTTAGCCTCCCCCCCTACGGCCCCTAGAGCCCCGGCAAGCCCCCCCTTTAGCCCCGCCCCTTCCGGCTTTAGCCCCGCCCCTTCCGGCTTTAGCCCCGCCCACCCCGCCCTTGGCCCCGCCCATTCCCCCTTTAGCCACGCCCATTCCGCCTTCAGCCACGGCCTTTCCCCCTTTAGCCCTGCCCATACACGATTCTGCCTCGCCCATTCCCCTTTTAGCCTCCCCCCTACGGCCCCTAGAGCCCCGGCAAGCCCCCCCCTTTAGCCCCGCCCCTTCCGTCTTTAGCCCGCCCACTCCGCCCTTAGCCCCGCCCACCCCGCCCTTGGCCCCGCCCATTCCCCCTTTAGCCACGCCCATTCCGCCTTCAGCCACGGCCTTTCCCCCTTTAGCCCTGCCCATACACGATTCTGCCTCGCCCATTCCCCTTTTAGCCTCCCCCTACGGCCCCTAGAGCCCCGGCAAGCCCCCCCCCTTTAGCCCCGCCCCTTCCGGCTTTCGCCCCGCCCCTTCCGGCTTTAAGCCCCGCCCACTCCGCCCTTAGCCCCGCCCACCCCGCCCTTGGCCCCGCCCCATTCCCCCTTTAGCCACGCCCATTCCGCCTTCAGCCACGGCCTTTCCCCCTTTAGCCCTGCCCATACACGATTCTGCCTCGCCCATTCCCCTTTTAGCCTCCCCCCTACGGCCCCTAGAGCCCCGGCAAGCCCCCCCTTTAGCCCCGCCCCTTCCTGCTTTAGCCCCGCCCCTTCCGGCTTTAGCCCCGCCCACTCCGCCCTTAGCCCCGCCCACCCCGCCCTTGGCCCCGCCCATTCCCCCTTTAGCCACGCCCATTCCGCCTTCAGCCACGGCCTTTCCCCCTTTAGCCCTGCCCATACACGATTCTGCCTCGCCCATTCCCCTTTTAGCCTCCCCCCTACGGCCCCTAGAGCCCCGGCAAGCCCCCCCCCTTTAGCCCCGCCCCTTCCTGCTTTAGCCCCGCCCCTTCCGGCTTTAGCCCCGCCCACTCCGCCCTTAGCCCCGCCCACCCCGCCCTTGGCCCCGCCCATTCCCCCTTTAGCCACGCCCATTCCGCCTTCAGCCACGGCCTTTCCCCCTTTAGCCCTGCCCATACACGATTCTGCCTCGCCCATTCCCCTTTTAGCCTCCCCCCTACGGCCCCTAGAGCCCCGGCAAGCCCCCCCCCTTTAGCCCCGCCCCTTCCGGCTTTAGCCCCGCCCACTCCGCCCTTAGCCCCGCCCACCCCGCCCTTGGCCCCGCCCATTCCCCCTTTAGCCACGCCCATTCCGCCTTCAGCCACGGCCTTTCCCCCTTTAGCCCTGCCCATACACGATTCTGCCTCGCCCATTCCCCTTTTAGCCTCCCCCCTACGGCCCCTAGAGCCCCGGCAAGCCCCCCCCCTTTAGCCCCGCCCCTTCCGGCTTTCGCCCCGCCCCTTCCGGCTTTAGCCCCGCCCACTCCGCCCTTAGCCCCGCCCACCCCGCCCTTGGCCCCGCCCATTCCCCCTTTAGCCACGCCCATTCCGCCTTCAGCCACGGCCTTTCCCCCTTTAGCCCTGCCCATACACGATTCTGCCTCGCCCATTCCCCTTTTAGCCTCCCCCCTACGGCCCCTAGAGCCCCGGCAAGCCCCCCCCCCTTTAGCCCCGCCCCTTCCGGCTTTAGCCCCGCCCCTTCCGGCTTTAGCCCGCCCACTCCGCCCTTAGCCCCCGCCCACCCCGCCCATTCCCCCTTTAGCCACGCCCATTCCGCCTTCAGCCACGGCCTTTCCCCCTTTAGCCCTGCCCATACACGATTCTGCCTCGCCCATTCCCCTTTTAGCCTCCCCCCTACGGCCCCTAGAGCCCCGGCAAGCCCCCCCCCCCTTTAGCCCCGCCCCTTCCGGCTTTAGCCCCGCCCACTCCGCCCTTAGCCCCGCCCACCCCGCCCTTAGCCCCGCCCATTCCCCCTTTAGCCACGCCCATTCCGCCTTCAGCCACGGCCTTTCCCCCTTTAGCCCTGCCCATACACGATTCTGCCTCGCCCATTCCCCTTTTAGCCTCCCCCCTACGGCCCGTAGAGCCCCGGCAAGCCCCCCCTTTAGCCCCGCCCCTCCCGGCTTTAGCCCCGCCCCTTCCGCCTTTAGCCCCGCCCACTCCGCCCTTAGCCCCGCCCACCCCGCCCTTTGCCCCGCCCATTCCCCCTTTAGCCACGCCCATTCCGCCTTCAGCCACGGCCTTTCCCCCCTTTAGCCCTGCCCATACACCATTCTGCCTCGCCCATTCCCCTTTCAGCCTCCCCCCTACGGCCCCTAGAGCCCCGGCAAGCCCCCCCCCTTTAGCCCCGCCCCTTCCGGTTTTAGCCCCGCCCACTCCGCCCTTAGCCCCGCCCACCCCGCCCTCCTTGGCCCCGCCCATTCCCCCTTTAGCCACGCCCATTCCGCCTTCAGCCACGGCCTTTCCCCCTTTAGCCCTGCCCATACACGATTCTGCCTCGCCCATTCCCCTTTTAGCCTCCCCCCTACGGCCCGTAGAGCCCCGGCAAGCCCCCCCCCCCTTTAGCCCCGCCCCTTCCGGCTTTAGCCCCGCCCACTCCGCCCTTAGCCCCGCCCACCCCGCCCTTGGCCCCGCCCATTCCGCCTTCAGCCACGGCCTTTCCCCTTTAGCCCTGCCCATACACCATTCTGCCTCGCCCATTCCCCTTTTAGCCTCCCCCCTACGGCCCCTAGAGCCCCGGCAAGCCCCCCCCCTTTAGCCCCGGCCCTTCCGGCGTTAGCCCCGCCCCTTCCGGCTTTAGGCCCGCCCACTCCGCCCTTGGCCCCGCCCACCCCGCCCATTCCCCCTTTAGCCACGCCCATTCCGCCTTCAGCCACGGCCTTTCCCCCTTTAGCCCTGCCCATACACGATTCTGCCTCGCCCATTCCCCTTTGAGCCTCCCCCCCTACGGCCCCTAGAGCCCCGGCAAGCCCCCCCCTTTAGCCCCGCCCCTTCCGGCTTTAGCCCCGCCCCTTCCGGCTTTAGCCCCGCCCACTCCGCCCTTGGCCCCGCCCACCCCGCCCTTGGCCCCGCCCATTCCCCCTTTAGCCACGCCCATTCCGCCTTCAGCCACGGCCTTTCCCCCTTTAGCCCTGCCCATACACCATTCTGCCTCGCCCATTCCCCTTTTAGCCTCCCCCCTACGGCCCCGAGAGCCCCGGCAAGCCCCCCCCGCATTTAGCCCCGCCCCTTCCGGCTTTCGCCCCGCCCCTTCCGTCTTTAGCCCCGCCCACTCCGCCCTTAGCCCCGCCCACCCCGCCCTTGGCCCCGCCCATTCCCCCTTTAGCCACGCCCATTCCGCCTTCAGCCACGGCCTTTCCCCCTTTAGCCCTGCCCATACACCATTCTGCCTCGCCCATTCCCCTTTTAGCCTCCCCCCTACGGCCCGTAGAGCCCCGGCAAGCCCCCCCCTTTAGCCCCGCCTTTCCCGGCTTTAGCCCCGCCCCTTCCGGCTTTAGCCCCGCCCACTCCGCCCTTAGCCCCGCCCACCCCGCCCTTGGCCCCGCCCATTCCGCCTTTAGCCACGCCCATTCCGCCTTCAGCCACGGCCTTTCCCTCTTTAGCCCTGCCCATACACGATTCTGCCTCGCCCATTCCCCTTTCAGCCTCCCCCCTACGGCCCCTAGAGCCCCGGCAAGCCCCCCCCCTTTAGCCCCGCCCACTCCGCCCTTAGCCCCGCCCACTCCGCCCTTGGCCCCGCCCATTCCCCCTTTAGCCACGCCCATTCCGCCTTCAGCCACGGCCTTTCCCCCTTTAGCCCTGCCCATACACGATTCTGCCTCGCCCATTCCCCTTTTAGCCTCCCCCCTACGGCCCCTAGAGCCCCGGCAAGCCCCCCCCTTTAGCCCCGCCCCTTCCGGCTTTAGCCCCGCCCACTCCGCCTTTAGCCCCGCCCACCCCGCCCTTGGCCCCGCCCATTCCCCCTTTAGCCACGCCCATTCCGCCTTCAGCCACGGCCTTTCCCCCTTTAGCCCTGCCCATACACGATTCTGCCTCGCCCATTCCCCTTTTAGCCTCCCCCCTACGGCCCGTAGAGCCCCGGCAAGCCCCCCCTTTAGCCCCGCCCCTCCCGGCTTTAGCCCCGCCCCTTCCGGCTTTAGCCCCGCCCACTCCGCCCTTAGCCCCGCCCACCCCGCCCTTGGCCCCGCCCATTCCCCTTTAGCCACGCCCATTCCGCCTTCAGCCACGGCCTTTCCCCCTTTAGCCCTGCCCATACACCATTCTGCCTCGCCCATTCCCCTTTTAGCCTCCCCCCTACGGCCCCTAGAGCCCCGGCAAGCCCCCCCCTTTAGCCCCGCCCCTTCCGGCTTTAGCCCCGCCCACTCCGCCCTTAGCCCCGCCCACCCCGCCCTTGGCCCCGCCCATTCCCCCTTTAGCCACGCCCATTCCGCCTACAGCCACGGCCTTTCCCCCTTTAGCCCTGCCCATACACGATTCTGCCTTGCCCATTCCCCTTTTAGCCTCCCCCCTACGGCCCCTAGAGCCCCGCAAGCCCCCCCCTTTAGCCCCGCCCCTTCCGGCTTTAGCCCCGCCCACTCCGCCCTTAGCCCCGCCCACTCCGCCCTTAGCCCCGCCCACCCCGCCCTTGGCCCCGCCCATTCCCCCTTTAGCCACGCCCATTCCGCCTTCAGCCACGGCCTTTCCCCCTTTAGCCCTGCCCATACACCATTCTGCCTCGCCCATTCCCCTTTCAGCCTCCCCCCTACGGCCCCTAGAGCCCCGGCAAGCCCCCCCCCTTTAGCCCCGCCCCTTCCGGCTTTAGCCCCGCCCACTCCGCCCTTAGCCCCGCCCACCCCGCCCTTGGCCCCGCCCATTCCCCCTTTAGCCACGCCCATTCCGCCTTCAGCCACGGCCTTTCCCCCTTTAGCCCTGCCCATACACGATTCTGCCTCGCCCATTCCCCTTTTAGCCTCCCCCCTACGGCCCGTAGAGCCCCGGCAAGCCCCCCCTTTAGCCCCGCCCCTCCCGGCTTTAGCCCCGCCCCTTCCGGCTTTAGCCCCGCCCACTCCGCCCTTAGCCCCGCCCACCCCGCCCTTGGCCCCGCCCATTCCCCCTTTAGCCACGCCCATTCCGCCTTCAGCCACGGCCTTTCCCCCTTTAGCCCTGCCCATACACGATTCTGCCTCGCCCATTCCCCTTTTAGCCTCCCCCCTACGGCCCCTAGAGCCCCGGCAAGCCCCCCCCTTTAGCCCCGCCCCTTCCGGCTTTAGCCCCGCCCACTCCGCCCTTAGCCCCGCCCACCCCGCCCTTGGCCCCGCCCATTCCCCCTTTAGCCACGCCCATTCCGCCTACAGCCACGGCCTTTCCCCCTTTAGCCCTGCCCATACACGATTCTGCCTTGCCCATTCCCCTTTTAGCCTCCCCCCTACGGCCCCTAGAGCCCCGGCAAGCCCCCCCCTTTAGCCCCGCCCCTTCCGGCTTTAGCCCCGCCCACTCCGCCCTTAGCCCCGCCCACTCCGCCCTTAGCCCCGCCCACCCCGCCCTTGGCCCCGCCCATTCCCCCTTTAGCCACGCCCATTCCGCCTTCAGCCACGGCCTTTCCCCCTTTAGCCCTGCCCATACACGATTCTGCCTCGCCCATTCCCCTTTCAGCCTCCCCCCTACGGCCCCTAGAGCCCCGGCAAGCCCCCCCCCTTTAGCCCCGCCCCTTCCGGCTTTAGCCCCGCCCACTCCGCCCTTAGCCCCGCCCACCCCGCCCTTGGCCCCGCCCATTCCCCGTTTAGCCACGCCCATTCCGCCTTCAGCCACGGCCTTTCCCCCTTTAGCCCTGCCCATACACGATTCTGCCTCGCCCATTCCCCTTTTAGCCTCCCCCCTACGGCCCGTAGAGCCCCGGGAAGCCCCCCCTTTAGCCCCGCCCCTTCCGGATTTAGCCCCGCCCCTTCCGGCTTTAGCCCCGCCCACTCCGCCCTTAGCCCCGCCCACTCCGCCCTTAGCCCCGCCCACCCCGCCCTTGGCCCCGCCCATTCCCCCTTTAGCCACGCCCATTCCGCCTTCAGCCACGGCCTTTCCCCCTTTAGCCCTGCCCATACACCATTCTGCCTCGCCCATTCCCCTTTTAGCCTCCCCCCTACGGCCCGTAGAGCCCCGGCAAGCCCCCCCCTTTAGCCCCGCCTTTCCCGGCTTTAGCCCCGCCCCTTCCGGCTTTAGCCCCGCCCACTCCGCCCTTAGCCCCGCCCACCCCGCCCTTGGCCCCGCCCATTCCCCCTTTAGCCACGCCCATTCCGCCTTCAGCCACGGCCTTTCCCCCTTTAGCCCTGCCCATACACGATTCTGCCTCGCCCATTCCCCTTTTAGCCTCCCCCCTACGGCCCGTAGAGCCCCGGCAAGCCCCCCCTTTAGCCCCGCCCCTTCCGGCTTTAGCCCCGCCCCTTCCTGCTTTAGCCCCGCCCACTCCGCCCTTAGCCCCGCCCAACCCGCCCTTGGCCCCGCCCATTCCCCCTTTAGCCACGCCCATTCCGCCTTCAGCCACGGCCTTTCCCCCTTTAGCCCTGCCCATACACGATTCTGCCTCGCCCATTCCCCTTTTAGCCTCCCCCCTACGGCCCCTAGAGCCCCGGCAAGCCCCCCCCTTTAGCCCCGCCCCTTCCGGCTTTAGCCCCGCCCACTCCGCCCTTAGCCCCGCCCACCCCGCCCTTGGCCCCGCCCATTCCCCCTTTAGCCACGCCCATTCCGCCTACAGCCACGGCCTTTCCCCCTTTAGCCCTGCCCATACACGATTCTGCCTCGCCCATTCCCCTTTTAGCCTCCCCCCTACGGCCCCTAGAGCCCCGGCAAGCCCCACCCCCTTTAGCCCCGCCCCTTCCGGCTTTAGCCCCCCCCTTCCGGCTTTAGCCCCGCCCACTCCGCCCTTAGCCCCGCCCACCCCGCCCATTCCCCCTTTAGCCACGCCCATTCCGCCTTCAGCCACGGCCTTTCCCCCTTTAGCCCTGCCCATACACGATTCTGCCTTGCCCATTCCCCTTTTAGCCTCCCCCCCTACGGCCCCTAGAGCCCCGGCAAGCCCCCCCCTTTAGCCCCGCCCCTTCCGGCTTTAGCCCCGCCCACTCCGCCCTTAGCCCCGCCCACCCCGCCCTTGGCCCCGCCCATTCCCCCTTTAGCCACGCCCATTCCGCCTACAGCCACGGCCTTTCCCCCTTTAGCCCTGCCCATACACGATTCTGCCTCGCCCATTCCCCTTTTAGCCTCCCCCCTACGGCCCGTAGAGCCCCGGCAAGCCCCCCCTTTAGCCCCGCCCCTTCCGGCTTTAGCCCCGCCCCTTCCGCCTTTAGCCCCGCCCACTCCGCCCTTAGCCCCGCCCAACCCGCCCTTGGCCCCGCCCATTCCCCCTTTAGCCACGCCCATTCCGCCTTCAGCCACGGCCTTTCCCCCTTTAGCCCTGCCCATACACGATTCTGCCTCGCCCATTCCCCTTTTAGCCTCCCCCCTACGGCCCCTAGAGCCCCGGCAAGCCCCCCCCTTTAGCCCCGCCCCTTCCGGCTTTAGCCCCGCCCACTCCGCCATTAGCCCCGCCCACCCCGCCCTTGGCCCCGCCCATTCCCCCTTTAGCCACGCCCATTCCGCCTACAGCCACGGCCTTTCCCCCTTTAGCCCTGCCCATACACGATTCTGCCTCGCCCATTCCCCTTTTAGCCTCCCCCCTACGGCCCCTAGAGCCCCGGCAAGCCCCACCCCTTTAGCCCCGCCCCTTCCGGCTTTAGCCCCCCCTTCCGGCTTTAGCCCCGCCCACTCCGCCCTTAGCCCCGCCCACCCCGCCCATTCCCCCTTTAGCCACGCCCATTCCGCCTTCAGCCACGGCCTTTCCCCCTTTAGCCCTGCCCATACACGATTCTGCCTCGCCCATTCCCCTTTTAGCCTCCCCCCTACGGCCCCTAGAGCCCCGGCAAGCCCCCCCCTTTAGCCCCGCCCCTTCCGGCTTTAGCCCCGCCCACTCCGCCCTTAGCCCCGCCCACCCCGCCCTTGGCCCCGCCCATTCCCCCTTTAGCCACGCCCATTCCGCCTTCAGCCACGGCCTTTCCCCCTTTAGCCCTGCCCATACACGATTCTGCCTCGCCCATTCCCCTTTTAGCCTCCCCCCTACGGCCTGTAGAGCCCCGGCAAGCCCCCCCCCTTTAGCCCCGCCCCTTCCGGATTTAGCCCCGCCCCTTCCGGCTTTAGCCCCGCCCCTTCCGGTTTTAGCCCCGCCCACTCCGCCCTTAGCCCCGCCCACCCCGCCCTTGGCCCCGCCCATTCCCCCTTTAGCCACGCCCATTCCGCCTTCAGCCACGGCCTTTCCCCCTTTAGCCCTGCCCATACACGATTCTGCCTCGCCCATTCCCCTTTTAGCCTCCCCCCTACGGCCCCTAGAGCCCCGGCAAGCCCCCCCCTTTAGCCCCGCCCCTTCCGGCTTTAGCCCCGCCCCTTCCTGCTTTAGCCCCGCCCACTCCGCCCTTAGCCCCGCCCACCCCGCCCTTGGCCCCGCCCATTCCCCCTTTAGCCACGCCCATTCCGCCTTCAGCCACGGCCTTTCCCCCTTTAGCCCTGCCCATACACCATTCTGCCTCGCCCATTCCCCTTTTAGCCTCCCCCCTACGGCCCCTAGAGCCCCGGCAAGCCCCCCCCTTTAGCCCCGCCCCTTCCGGCTTTAGCCCCGCCCACTCCGCCCTTGGCCCCGCCCATTCCCCCTTTAGCCACGCCCATTCCGCCTTCAGCCACGGCCTTTCCCCCTTTAGCCCTGCCCATACACGATTCTGCCTCGCCCATTCCCCTTTTAGCCTCCCCCCTACGGCCCCGAGAGCCCCGGCAAGCCCCCCCCGCATTTAGCCCCGCCCCTTCCGGCTTTAGCCCCGCCCCTTCCGGCTTTAGCCCCGCCCACTCCGCCCTTAGCCCCGCCCACCCCGCCCTTGGCCCCGCCCATTCCCCCTTTAGCCACGCCCATTCCGCCTTCAGCCACGGCCTTTCCCCCTTTAGCCCTGCCCATACACGATTCTGCCTCGCCCATTCCCCTTTTAGCCTCCCCCCTACGGCCCCTAGAGCCCCGGCAAGCCCCCCCCTTTAGCCCCGCCCCTTCCGGCTTTAGCCCCGCCCACTCCGCCCTTAGCCCCGCCCACTCCGCCCTTAGCCCCGCCCACCCTGCCCTTGGCCCCGCCCATTCCCCCTTTAGCCACGCCCATTCCGCCTTCAGCCACGGCCTTTCCCCCTTTAGCCCTGCCCATACACCATTCTGCCTCGCCCATTCCCCTTTTAGCCTCCCCCCTACGGCCCGTAGAGCCCCGGCAAGCCCCCCCCTTTAGCCCCGCCTTTCCCGGCTTTAGCCCCGCCCCTTCCGGCTTTAGCCCCGCCCACTCCGCCCTTAGCCCCGCCCACCCCGCCCTTGGCCCCGCCCATTCCCCCTTTAGCCACGCCCATTCCGCCTTCAGCCACGGCCTTTCCCCCTTTAGCCCTGCCCATACACGATTCTGCCTCGCCCATTCCCCTTTCAGCCTCCCCCCTACGGCCCCTAGAGCCCCGGCAAGCCCCCCCCTTTAGCCCCGCCCCTTCCGGCTTTAGCCCCGCCCACTCCGCCCTTGGCCCCGCCCATTCCCCCTTTAGCCACGCCCATTCCGCCTTCAGCCACGGCCTTTCCCCCTTTAGCCCTGCCCATACACGATTCTGCCTCGCCCATTCCCCTTTTAGCCTCCCCCCTACGGCCCCTAGAGCCCCGGCAAGCCCCCCCCTTTAGCCCCGCCCCTTCCGGCTTTAGCCCCGCCCACCCCGCCCTTGGCCCCGCCCATTCCCCCTTTAGCCACGCCCATTCCGCCTTCAGCCACGGCCTTTCCCCCTTTAGCCCTGCCCATACACGATTCTGCCTCGCCCATTCCCCTTTTAGCCTCCCCCCTACGGCCCCTAGAGCCCCGCAAGCCCCCCCCTTTAGCCCCGCCCCTTCCTGCTTTAGCCCCGCCCACTCCGCCCTTAGCCCCGCCCACCCCGCCCTTGGCCCCGCCCACCCCGCCCTTGGCCCCGCCCATTCCCCCTTTAGCCACGCCCATTCCGCCTTCAGCCACGGCCTTTCCCCCTTTAGCCCTGCCCATACACGATTCTGCCTCGCCCATTCCCCTTTTAGCCTCCCCCCTACGGCCCCTAGAGCCCCGGCAAGCCCCCCCCCTTTAGCCCCGCCCCTTCCGGCTTTAGCCCCGCCCACTCCGCCCTTAGCCCCGCCCACCCCGCCCTTGGCCCCGCCCATTCCCCCTTTAGCCACGCCCATTCCGCCTTCAGCCACGGCCTTTCCCCCTTTAGCCCTGCCCATACACGATTCTGCCTCGCCCATTCCCCTTTTAGCCTCCCCCCTACGGCCCGTAGAGCCCCGGCAAGCCCCCCCCTTTAGCCCCGCCCCTTCCGGCTTTAGCCCCGCCCTTTCCGGTTTTAGCCCCGCCCACTCCGCCCTTAGCCCCGCCCACCCCGCCCTTGGCCCCGCCCATTCCCCCTTTAGCCACGCCCATTCCGCCTTCAGCCACGGCCTTTCCCCCTTTAGCCCTGCCCATACACGATTCTGCCTCGCCCATTCCCCTTTCAGCCTCCCCCCTACGGCCCCTAGAGCCCCGGCAAGCCCCCCCCTTTAGCCCCGCCCCTTCCGGCTTTAGCCCCGCCCACCCCGCCCTTGGCCCCGCCCATTCCCCCTTTAGCCACGCCCATTCCGCCTTCAGCCACGGCCTTTCCCCCTTTAGCCCTGCCCATACACGATTCTGCCTCGCCCATTCCCCTTTTAGCCTCTCCCCTACGGCCCCTAGAGCCCCGGCAAGGCCCCCCCCTTTAGCCCCGCCCCTTCCGGCTTTAGCCCCGCCCACTCCGCCCTTAGCCCCGCCCACCCCGCCCTTGGCCCCGCCCATTCCCCCTTTAGCCACGCCCATTCCGCCTACAGCCACGGCCTTTCCCCCTTTAGCCCTGCCCATACACGATTCTGCCTTGCCCATTCCCCTTTTAGCCTCCCCCCTACGGCCCCTAGAGCCCCGGCAAGCCCCCCCTTTAGCCCCGCCCCTTCCGGCTTTAGCCCCGCCCCTTCCGGCTTTAGCCCCGCCCACTCCGCCCTTAGCCCCGCCCACCCCGCCCTTGGCCCCGCCCATTCCCCCTTTAGCCACGCCCATTCCGCCTTCAGCCACGGCCTTTCCCCCTTTAGCCCTGCCCATACACCATTCTGCCTCGCCCATTCCCCTTTTAGCCTCCCCCCTACGGCCCCTAGAGCCCCGGCAAGCCCCACCCCCTTTAGCCCCGCCCCTTCCGGCTTTAGCCCCGCCCCTTCCGGCTTTAGCCCCGCCCACTCCGCCCTTAGCCCCGCCCACCCCGCCCATTCCCCCTTTAGCCACGCCCATTCCGCCTTCAGCCACGGCCTTTCCCCCTTTAGCCCTGCCCATACACGATTCTGCCTCGCCCATTCCCCTTTTAGCCTCCCCCCTACGGCCCCTAGAGCCCCGGCAAGCCCCCCCCTTTAGCCCCGCCCCTTCCGGCTTTAGCCACACCCCTTCCGGCTTTAGCCCCGCCCACCCCGCCCTTGGCCCCGCCCATTCCCCCTTTAGCCACGCCCATTCCGCCTTCAGCCACGGCCTTTCCCCCTTTAGCCCTGCCCATACACGATTCTGCCTCGCCCATTCCCCTTTTAGCCTCCCCCCTACGGCCCCTAGAGCCCCGGCAAGCCCCCCCCTTTAGCCCCGCCCCTTCCGGCTTTAGCCCCGCCCACTCCGCCCTTAGCCCCGCCCACTCCGCCCTTAGCCCCGCCCACCCCGCCCTTGGCCCCGCCCATTCCCCCTTTAGCCACGCCCATTCCGCCTTCAGCCACGGCCTTTCCCCCTTTAGCCCTGCCCATACACGATTCTGCCTCGCCCATTCCCCTTTTAGCCTCCCCCCTACGGCCCCTAGAGCCCCGGCAAGCCCCCCCTTTAGCCCCGCCCCTTCCGGTTTTAGCCCCGCCCCTTCCGGCTTTAGCCCCGCCCACTCCGCCCTTAGCCCCGCCCAACCCGCCCTTGGCCCCGCCCATTCCCCCTTTAGCCACGCCCATTCCGCCTTCAGCCACGGCCTTTCCCCCTTTAGCCCTGCCCATACACGATTCTGCCTTGCCCATTCCCCTTTTAGCCTCCCCCCTACGGCCCCTAGAGCCCCGGCAAGCCCCCCCCCTTTAGCCCCGCCCCTTCCGGCTTTCGCCCCGCCCACTCCGCCCTTAGCCCCGCCCACCCCGCCCTTGGCCCCGCCCATTCCCCCTTTAGCCACGCCCATTCCGCCTTCAGCCACGGCCTTTCCCCCTTTAGCCCTGCCCATACACGATTCTGCCTTGCCCATTCCCCTTTTAGCCTCCCCCCTACGGCCCCTAGAGCCCCGGCAAGCCCCCCCCTTTAGCCCCGCCCCTTCCGGCTTTAGCCCCGCCCACTCCGCCCTTAGCCCCGCCCACCCCGCCCTTGGCCCCGCCCATTCCCCCTTTAGCCACGCCCATTCCGCCTTCAGCCACGGCCTTTCCCCCTTTAGCCCTGCCCATACACCATTCTGCCTCGCCCATTCCCCTTTTAGCCTCCCCCCTACGGCCCCTAGAGCCCCGGCAAGCCCCCCCCCCCTTAGCCCCGCCCCTTCCGGCTTTAGCCCCGCCCCTTCCGGCTTTAGCCCCGCCCACTCCGCCCTTGGCCCCGCCCATTCCCCCTTTAGCCACGCCCATTCCGCCTTCAGCCACGGCCTTTCCCCCTTTAGCCCTGCCCATACACGATTCTGCCTCGCCCATTCCCCTTTTAGCCTCCCCCCTACGGCCCGTAGAGCCCCGGCAAGCCCCCCCTTTAGCCCCGCCCCTCCCGGCTTTAGCCCCGCCCCTTCCGGCTTTAGCCCCGCCCACTCCGCCCTTAGCCCCGCCCACCCCGCCCTTGGCCCCGCCCATTCCCCCTTTAGCCACGCCCATTCCGCCTTCAGCCACGGCCTTTCCCCCTTTAGCCCTGCCCATACACCATTCTGCCTCGCCCATTCCCCTTTTAGCCTCCCCCCTACGGCCCCGAGAGCCCCGGCAAGCCCCCCCCCGCATTTAGCCCCGCCCCTTCCGGCTTTAGCCCCGCCCCTTCCGGCTTTAGCCCCGCCCACTCCGCCCTTAGCCCCGCCCACCCCGCCCTTGGCCCCGCCCATTCCCCCTTTAGCCACGCCCATTCCGCCTTCAGCCACGGCCTTTCCCCCTTTAGCCCTGCCCATACACGATTCTGCCTCGCCCATTCCCCTTTTAGCCTCCCCCCTACGGCCCCTAGAGCCCCGGCAAGCCCCCCCCTTTAGCCCCGCCCCTTCCGGCTTTAGCCCCGCCCCTTCCGGCTTTAGCCCCGCCCACTCCGCCCTTAGCCCCGCCCACCCTGCCCTTGGCCCCGCCCATTCCCCCTTTAGCCACGCCCATTCCGCCTTCAGCCACGGCCTTTCCCCCTTTAGCCCTGCCCATACACCATTCTGCCTCGCCCATTCCCCTTTTAGCCTCCCCCCTACGGCCCGTAGAGCCCCGGCAAGCCCCCCCCTTTAGCCCCGCCTTTCCCGGCTTTAGCCCCGCCCCTTCCGGCTTTAGCCCCGCCCACTCCGCCCTTAGCCCCGCCCACCCCGCCCTTGGCCCCGCCCATTCCCCCTTTAGCCACGCCCATTCCGCCTTCAGCCACGGCCTTTCCCCCTTTAGCCCTGCCCATACACGATTCTGCCTCGCCCATTCCCCTTTCAGCCTCCCCCTACGGCCCCTAGAGCCCCGGCAAGCCCCCCCCTTTAGCCCCGCCCCTTCCGGCTTTAGCCCCGCCCACTCCGCCCTTGGCCCCGCCCATTCCCCCTTTAGCCACGCCCATTCCGCCTTCAGCCACGGCCTTTCCCCCTTTAGCCCTGCCCATACACGATTCTGCCTCGCCCATTCCCCTTTTAGCCTCCCCCCTACGGCCCCTAGAGCCCCGGCAAGCCCCCCCCTTTAGCCCCGCCCCTTCCGGCTTTAGCCCCGCCCACCCCGCCCTTGGCCCCGCCCATTCCCCCTTTAGCCACGCCCATTCCGCCTTCAGCCACGGCCTTTCCCCCTTTAGCCCTGCCCATACACGATTCTGCCTCGCCCATTCCCCTTTTAGCCTCCCCCCTACGGCCCCTAGAGCCCCGCAAGCCCCCCCCTTTAGCCCCGCCCCTTCCGGCTTTAGCCCCGCCCACTCCGCCTTTAGCCCCGCCCATTCCGCCCTTGGCCCCGCCCACCCCCGCCCTTGGCCCCGCCCATTCCCCCTTTAGCCACGCCCATTCCGCCTTCAGCCACGGCCTTTCCCCCTTTAGCCCTGCCCATACACGATTCTGCCTCGCCCATTCCCCTTTTAGCCTCCCCCCTACGGCCCCTAGAGCCCCGGCAAGCCCCCCCCCTTTAGCCCCGCCCCTTCCGGCTTTAGCCCCGCCCACTCCGCCCTTAGCCCCGCCCACCCCGCCCTTGGCCCCGCCCATTCCCCCTTTAGCCACGCCCATTCCGCCTTCAGCCACGGCCTTTCCCCCTTTAGCCCTGCCCATACACGATTCTGCCTCGCCCATTCCCCTTTTAGCCTCCCCCCTACGGCCCGTAGAGCCCCGGCAAGCCCCCCCCTTTAGCCCCGCCCCTTCCGGCTTTAGCCCCGCCCACTCCGGTTTTAGCCCCGCCCACTCCGCCCTTAGCCCCGCCCACCCCGCCCTTGGCCCCGCCCATTCCCCCTTTAGCCACGCCCATTCCGCCTTCAGCCACGGCCTTTCCCCCTTTAGCCCTGCCCATACACGATTCTGCCTCGCCCATTCCCCTTTCAGCCTCCCCCCTACGGCCCCTAGAGCCCCGGCAAGCCCCCCCCTTTAGCCCCGCCCCTTCCGGCTTTAGCCCCGCCCACCCCGCCCTTGGCCCCGCCCATTCCCCCTTTAGCCACGCCCATTCCGCCTTCAGCCACGGCCTTTCCCCCTTTAGCCCTGCCCATACACGATTCTGCCTCGCCCATTCCCCTTTTAGCCTCTCCCCTACGGCCCCTAGAGCCCCGGCAAGGCCCCCCCCTTTAGCCCCGCCCCTTCCGGCTTTAGCCCCGCCCACTCCGCCCTTAGCCCCGCCCACCCCGCCCTTGGCCCCGCCCATTCCCCCTTTAGCCACGCCCATTCCGCCTTCAGCCACGGCCTTTCCCCCTTTAGCCCTGCCCATACACGATTCTGCCTCGCCCATTCCCCTTTTAGCCTCCCCCCTACGGCCCGTAGAGCCCCGGCAAGCCCCCCCTTTAGCCCCGCCCCTCCCGGCTTTAGCCCCGCCCCTTCCGGCTTTAGCCCCGCCCACTCCGCCCTTAGCCCCGCCCACCCCGCCCTTGGCCCCGCCCATTCCCCCTTTAGCCACGCCCATTCCGCCTTCAGCCACGGCCTTTCCCCCTTTAGCCCTGCCCATACACCATTCTGCCTCGCCCATTCCCCTTTTAGCCTCCCCCCTACGGCCCCTAGAGCCCCGGCAAGCCCCACCGCATTTAGCCCCGCCCCTTCCGGCTTTAGCCCCGCCCCTTCCGGCTTTAGCCCCGCCCACTCCGCCCTTAGCCCCGCCCACCCCGCCCATTCCCCCTTTAGCCACGCCCATTCCGCCTTCAGCCACGGCCTTTCCCCCTTTAGCCCTGCCCATACACGATTCTGCCTCGCCCATTCCCCTTTTAGCCTCCCCCCTACGGCCCCTAGAGCCCCGGCAAGCCCCCCCCTTTAGCCCCGCCCCTTCCGGCTTTAGCCCCACCCCTTCCGGCTTTAGCCCCGCCCACCCCGCCCTTGGCCCCGCCCATTCCCCCTTTAGCCACGCCCATTCCGCCTTCAGCCACGGCCTTTCCCCCTTTAGCCCTGCCCATACACGATTCTGCCTCGCCCATTCCCCTTTTAGCCTCCCCCCTACGGCCCCTAGAGCCCCGGCAAGCCCCCCCCTTTAGCCCCGCCCCTTCCGGCTTTAGCCCCGCCCACTCCGCCCTTAGCCCCGCCCACTCCGCCCTTAGCCCCGCCCACCCCGCCCTTGGCCCCGCCCATTCCCCCTTTAGCCACGCCCATTCCGCCTTCAGCCACGGCCTTTCCCCCTTTAGCCCTGCCCATACACGATTCTGCCTCGCCCATTCCCCTTTTAGCCTCCCCCCTACGGCCCCTAGAGCCCCGGCAAGCCCCCCCCTTTAGCCCCGCCCCTTCCGGCTTTAGCCCCGCCCACTCCGCCCTTAGCCCCGCCCACCCCGCCCTTGGCCCCGCCCATTCCCCCTTTAGCCACGCCCATTCCGCCTTCAGCCACGGCCTTTCCCCCTTTAGCCCTGCCCATACACGATTCTGCCTTGCCCATTCCCCTTTTAGCCTCCCCCCTACGGCCCCTAGAGCCCCGGCAAGCCCCCCCCCTTTAGCCCCGCCCCTTCCGGCTTTCGCCCCGCCCACTCCGGCTTTAGCCCCGCCCACTCCGCCCTTAGCCCCGCCCACCCCGCCCTTGGCCCCGCCCATTCCCCCTTTAGCCACGCCCATTCCGCCTTCAGCCACGGCCTTTCCCCCTTTAGCCCTGCCCATACACGATTCTGCCTCGCCCATTCCCCTTTTAGCCTCCCCCCTACGGGCCCTAGAGCCCCGGCAAGGCCCCCCCCTTTAGCCCCGCCCTTTCCGGCTTTCGCCCCGCCCCTTCCGGCTTTAGCCCCGCCCACTCCGCCCTTAGCCCCGCCCACCCCGCCCTTGGCCCCGCCCATTTTCCCTTTAGCCACGCCCATTCCGCCTTCAGCCACGGCCTTTCCCCCTTTAGCCCTGCCTATACACGATTCTGCCTCGCCCATTCCCCTTTTAGCCTCCCCCCTACGGCCCCTAGAGCCCCGGCAAGCCCCCCCTTTAGCCCCGCCCCTTCCGGCTTTCGCCCCGCCCCTTCCGGCTTTAGCCCCGCCCACCCAGCCCTTGGCCCCGCCCATTCCCCCTTTAGCCACGCCCATTCCGCCTTCAGCCACGGCCTTTCCCCCTTTAGCCCTGCCCATACACGATTCTGCCTCGCCCATTCCCCTTTTAGCCTCCCCCCTACGGCCCCTAGAGCCCCGGCAAGCCCCCCCCCTTTAGCCCCGCCCCTTCCGTCTTTAGCCCCGCCCACTCCGCCCTTAGCCCCGCCCACCCCGCCCTTGGCCCCGCCCATTCCCCCTTTAGCCACGCCCATTCCGCCTTCAGCCACGGCCTTTCCCCCTTTAGCCCTGCCCATACACGATTCTGCCTCGCCCATTCCCCTTTTAGCCTCCCCCCTACGGCCCCTAGAGCCCCGGCAAGCCCCCCCCCTTTAGCCCCGCCCCTTCCGGCTTTCGCCCCGCCCCTTCCGGCTTTAGCCCCGCCCACTCCGCCCTTAGCCCCGCCCACCCCGCCCTTGGCCCCGCCCATTCCCCCTTTAGCCACGCCCATTCCGCCTTCAGCCACGGCCTTTCCCCCTTTAGCCCTGCCCATACACGATTCTGCCTCGCCCATTCCCCTTTTAGCCTCCCCCCTACGGCCCCTAGAGCCCCGGCAAGCCCCCCCCTTTAGCCCCGCCCCTTCCTGCTTTAGCCCCGCCCCTTCCGGCTTTAGCCCCGCCCACTCCGCCCTTAGCCCCGCCCACCCCGCCCTTGGCCCCGCCCATTCCCCCTTTAGCCACGCCCATTCCGCCTTCAGCCACGGCCTTTCCCCCTTTAGCCCTGCCCATACACGATTCTGCCTTGCCCATTCCCCTTTTAGCCTCCCCCCTACGGCCCCTAGAGCCCCGGCAAGCCCCCCCCCTTTAGCCCCGCCCCTTCCGGCTTTAGCCCCGCCCCTTCCGGCTTTAGCCCCGCCCACTCCGCCCTTAGCCCCGCCCACCCCGCCCTTGGCCCCGCCCATTCCCCCTTTAGCCACGCCCATTCCGCCTTCAGCCACGGCCTTTCCCCCTTTAGCCCTGCCCATACACGATTCTGCCTCGCCCATTCCCCTTTTAGCCTCCCCCCTACGGCCCCTAGAGCCCCGGCAAGCCCCCCCCCTTTAGCCCCGCCCCTTCCGGCTTTAGCCCCGCCCACTCCGCCCTTAGCCCCGCCCACCCCGCCCTTGGCCCCGCCCATTCCCCCTTTAGTCACGCCCATTCCGCCTTCAGCCACGGCCTTTCCCCCTTTAGCCCTGCCCATACACGATTCTGCCTCGCCCATTCCCCTTTTAGCCTCCCCCCTACGGCCCCTAGAGCCCCGGCAAGCCCCCCCCCTTTAGCCCCGCCCCTTCCGGCTTTCGCCCCGCCCACTCCGGCTTTAGCCCCGCCCACTCCGCCCTTAGCCCCGCCCACCCCGCCCTTGGCCCCGCCCATTCCCCCTTTAGCCACGCCCATTCCGCCTTCAGCCACGGCCTTTCCCCCTTTAGCCCTGCCCATACACGATTCTGCCTCGCCCATTCCCCTTTTAGCCTCCCCCCTACGGCCCCTAGAGCCCGGGCAAGCCCCCCCCTTTAGCCCCGCCCCTTCCGGCTTTAGCCCCGTCCACTCCGCCCTTAGCCCCGCCCACCCCGCCCTTGGCCCCGCCCATTCCCCCTTTAGCCACGCCCATTCCGCCTTCAGCCACGGCCTTTCCCCCTTTAGCCCTGCCCATACACGATTCTGCCTTGCCCATTCCCCTTTTAGCCTCCCCCCTACGGCCCCTAGAGCCCCGGCAAGCCCCCCCCCTTTAGCCCCGCCCCTTCCGGCTTTCGCCCCGCCCACTCCGGCTTTAGCCCCGCCCACTCCGCCCTTAGCCCCGCCCACCCCGCCCTTGGCCCCGCCCATTCCCCCTTTAGCCACGCCCATTCCGCCTTCAGCCACGGCCTTTCCCCCTTTAGCCCTGCCCATACACGATTCTGCCTCGCCCATTCCCCTTTTAGCCTCCCCCCTACGGCCCCTAGAGCCCCGGCAAGCCCCCCCCTTTAGCCCCGCCCCTTCCGGCTTTAGCCCCGCCCACTCCGCCCTTAGCCCCGCCCACCCCGCCCTTGGCCCCGCCCATTCCCCCTTTAGCCACGCCCATTCCGCCTTCAGCCACGGCCTTTCCCCCTTTAGCCCTGCCCATACACGATTCTGCCTCGCCCATTCCCCTTTTAGCCTCCCCCCTACGGCCCCTAGAGCCCCGGCAAGCCCCCCCCCTTAGCCCCGCCCCTTCCGGCTTTAGCCCCGCCCCTTCCGGCTTTAGCCCCGCCCACTCCGCCCTTAGCCCCGCCCATTCCCCCTTTAGCCACGCCCATTCCGCCTTCAGCCACGGCCTTTCCCCCTTTAGCCCTGCCCATACACGATTCTGCCTCGCCCATTCCCCTTTTAGCCTCCCCCCTACGGCCCCTAGAGCCCCGGCAAGCCCCCCCCTTTAGCCCCGCCCCTTCCGTCTTTAGCCCCGCCCACTCCGCCCTTAGCCCCGCCCACTCCGCCCTTAGCCCCGCCCACCCCGCCCATTCCCCCTTTAGCCACGCCCATTCCGCCTTCAGCCACGGCCTTTCCCCCTTTAGCCCTGCCCATACACGATTCTGCCTCGCCCATTCCCCTTTTAGTCTCCCCCCTACGGCCCCTAGAGCCCCGGCAAGCCCCCCCCCCTTTAGCCCCGCCCCTTCCGGCTTTAGCCCCGCCCACTCCGCCCTTAGCCCCGCCCACCCCGCCCTTGGCCCCGCCCATTCCCCCTTTAGCCACGCCCACTCCGCCTTCAGCCACGGCCTTTCCCCCTTTAGCCCTGCCCATACACGATTCTGCCTCGCCCATTCCCCTTTTAGCCTCCCCCCTACGGCCCGTAGAGCCCCGGCAAGCCCCCCCTTTAGCCCCGCCCCTCCCGGCTTTAGCCCCGCCCCTTCCGGCTTTAGCCCCGCCCACTCCGCCCTTAGCCCCGCCCACCCCGCCCTTTGCCCCGCCCATTCCCCCTTTAGCCACGCCCATTCCGCCTTCAGCCACGGCCTTTCCCCCTTTAGCCCTGCCCATACACCATTCTGCCTCGCCCATTCCCCTTTCAGCCTCCCCCCTACGGCCCCTAGAGCCCCGGCAAGCCCCCCCCCTTTAGCCCCGCCCCTTCCGGTTTTAGCCCCGCCCACTCCGCCCTTAGCCCCGCCCACCCCGCCCTTGGCCCCGCCCATTCCCCCTTTAGCCACGCCCATTCCGCCTTCAGCCACGGCCTTTCCCCCTTTAGCCCTGCCCATACACGATTCTGCCTCGCCCATTCCCCTTTTAGCCTCGCCCCTACGGCCCGTAGAGCCCCGGCAAGCCCCCCCCCCTTTAGCCCCGCCCCTTCCGGCTTTAGCCCCGCCCACTCCGCCCTTAGCCCCGCCCACCCCGCCCTTGGCCCCGCCCATTCCGCCTTCAGCCACGGCCTTTCCCCCTTTAGCCCTGCCCATACACCATTCTGCCTCGCCCATTCCCCTTTTAGCCTCCCCCCTACGGCCCCTAGAGCCCCGGCAAGCCCCCCCCCTTTAGCCCCGGCCCTTCCGGCTTTCGCCCCGCCCCTTCCGGCTTTAGGCCCGCCCACTCCGCCCTTGGCCCCGCCCACCCCGCCCATTCCCCCTTTAGCCACGCCCATTCCGCCTTCAGCCACGGCCTTTCCCCCTTTAGCCCTGCCCATACACGATTCTGCCTCGCCCATTCCCCTTTGAGCCTCCCCCCCTACGGCCCCTAGAGCCCCGGCAAGCCCCCCCCTTTAGCCCCGCCCCTTCCGGCTTTAGCCCCGCCCCTTCCGGCTTTAGCCCCGCCCACTCCGCCCTTAGCCCCGCCCACCCCGCCCTTGGCCCCGCCCATTCCCCCTTTAGCCACGCCCATTCCGCCTTCAGCCACGGCCTTTCCCCCTTTAGCCCTGCCCATACACCATTCTGCCTCGCCCATTCCCCTTTTAGCCTCCCCCTACGGCCCGTAGAGCCCCGGCAAGCCCCCCCCTTTAGCCCCGCCTTTCCCGGCTTTAGCCCCGCCCCTTCCGGCTTTAGCCCCGCCCACTCCGCCCTTAGCCCCGCCCACCCCGCCCTTGGCCCCGCCCATTCCGCCTTTAGCCACGCCCATTCCGCCTTCAGCCACGGCCTTTCCCTCTTTAGCCCTGCCCATACACGATTCTGCCTCGCCCATTCCCCTTTCAGCCTCCCCCCTACGGCCCCTAGAGCCCCGGCAAGCCCCCCCCCTTTAGCCCCGCCCCTTCCGGCTTTAGCCCCGCCCACTCCGCCCTTGGCCCCGCCCATTCCCCCTTTAGCCACGCCCATTCCGCCTTCAGCCACGGCCTTTCCCCCTTTAGCCCTGCCCATACACGATTCTGCCTCGCCCATTCCCCTTTTAGCCTCCCCCCTACGGCCCCTAGAGCCCCGGCAAGCCCCCCCCTTTAGCCCCGCCCCTTCCGGCTTTAGCCCCGCCCACTCCGCCCTTAGCCCCGCCCACCCCGCCCTTGGCCCCGCCCATTCCCCCTTTAGCCACGCCCATTCCGCCTTCAGCCACGGCCTTTCCCCCTTTAGCCCTGCCCATACACGATTCTGCCTCGCCCATTCCCCTTTTAGCCTCCCCCCTACGGCCCGTAGAGCCCCGGCAAGCCCCCCCTTTAGCCCCGCCCCTCCCGGCTTTAGCCCCGCCCCTTCCGGCTTTAGCCCCGCCCACTCCGCCCTTAGCCCCGCCCACCCCGCCCTTGGCCCCGCCCATTCCCCCTTTAGCCACGCCCATTCCGCCTTCAGCCACGGCCTTTCCCCCTTTAGCCCTGCCCATACACGATTCTGCCTCGCCCATTCCCCTTTTAGCCTCCCCCCTACGGCCCCTAGAGCCCCGGCAAGCCCCCCCCTTTAGCCCCGCCCCTTCCGGCTTTAGCCCCGCCCACTCCGCCATTAGCCCCGCCCACCCCGCCCTTGGCCCCGCCCATTCCCCCTTTAGCCACGCCCATTCCGCCTACAGCCACGGCCTTTCCCCCTTTAGCCCTGCCCATACACGATTCTGCCTTGCCCATTCCCCTTTTAGCCTCCCCCCTACGGCCCCTAGAGCCCCGGCAAGCCCCCCCCTTTAGCCCCGCCCCTTCCGGCTTTAGCCCCGCCCACTCCGCCCTTAGCCCCGCCCACTCCGCCCTTAGCCCCGCCCACCCCGCCCTTGGCCCCGCCCATTCCCCCTTTAGCCACGCCCATTCCGCCTTCAGCCACGGCCTTTCCCCCTTTAGCCCTGCCCATACACCATTCTGCCTCGCCCATTCCCCTTTCAGCCTCCCCCCTACGGCCCCTAGAGCCCCGGCAAGCCCCCCCCCTTTAGCCCCGCCCCTTCCGGCTTTAGCCCCGCCCACTCCGCCCTTAGCCCCGCCCACCCCGCCCTTGGCCCCGCCCATTCCCCCTTTAGCCACGCCCATTCCGCCTTCAGCCACGGCCTTTCCCCCTTTAGCCCTGCCCATACACGATTCTGCCTCGCCCATTCCCCTTTTAGCCTCCCCCCTACGGCCCGTAGAGCCCCGGCAACCCCCCCTTTAGCCCCGCCCCTTCCGGCTTTAGCACCGCCCCTTCCGGTTTTATCCCCGCCCACTCCGCCCTTAGCCCCGCCCAACCCGCCCTTGGCCCCGCCCATTCCCCCTTTAGCCACGCCCATTCCGCCTTCAGCCACGGCCTTTCCCCCTTTAGCCCTGCCCATACACGATTCTGCCTCGCCCATTCCCCTTTTAGCCTCCCCCCTACGGCCCCTAGAGCCCCGGCAAGCCCCCCCCTTTAGCCCCGCCCCTTCCGGCTTTAGCCCCGCCCACTCCGCCCTTAGCCCCGCCCACCCCGCCCTTGGCCCCGCCCATTCCCCCTTTAGCCACGCCCATTCCGCCTACAGCCACGGCCTTTCCCCCTTTAGCCCTGCCCATACACGATTCTGCCTCGCCCATTCCCCTTTTAGCCTCCCCCCTACGGCCCCTAGAGCCCCGGCAAGCCCCACCCCCTTTAGCCCCGCCCCTTCCGGCTTTAGCCCCCCCCTTCCGGATTTAGCCCCGCCCCTTCCGGCTTTAGCCCCGCCCCTTCCGGTTTTAGCCCCGCCCACTCCGCCCTTAGCCCCGCCCACCCCGCCCTTGGCCCCGCCCATTCCCCCTTTAGCCACGCCCATTCCGCCTTCAGCCACGGCCTTTCCCCCTTTAGCCCTGCCCATACACCATTCTGCCTCGCCCATTCCCCTTTTAGCCTCCCCCCTACGGCCCCTAGAGCCCCGGCAAGCCCCCCCCTTTAGCCCCGCCCCTTCCGGCTTTAGCCCCGCCCACTCCGCCCTTAGCCCCGCCCACCCCGCCCTTGGCCCCGCCCATTCCCCCTTTAGCCACGCCCATTCCGCCTTCAGCCACGGCCTTTCCCCCTTTAGCCCTGCCCATACACCATTCTGCCTCGCCCATTCCCCTTTTAGCCTCCCCCCTACGGCCCCTAGAGCCCCGGCAAGCCCCTCCTTTAGCCCCGCCCCTTCCGGCTTTAGCCCCGCCCACTCCGCCCTTAGCCCCGCCCACCCCGCCCTTGGCCCCGCCCATTCCCCCTTTAGCCACGCCCATTCCGCCTTCAGCCACGGCCTTTCCCCCTTTAGCCCTGCCCATACACGATTCTGCCTCGCCCATTCCCCTTTTAGCCTCCCCCCTACGGCCCGTAGAGCCCCGGCAAGCCCCCCCTTTAGCCCCGCCCCTCCCGGCTTTAGCCCCGCCCCTTCCGGCTTTAGCCCCGCCCACTCCGCCCTTAGCCCCGCCCACCCCGCCCTTGGCCCCGCCCATTCCCCCTTTAGCCACGCCCATTCCGCCTTCAGCCACGGCCTTTCCCCCTTTAGCCCTGCCCATACACCATTCTGCCTCGCCCATTCCCCTTTTAGCCTCCCCCCTACGGCCCCGAGAGCCCCGGCAAGCCCCCCCCGCATTTAGCCCCGCCCCTTCCGGCTTTAGCCCCGCCCCTTCCGGCTTTAGCCCCGCCCACCTCCGCCCTTAGCCCCGCCCACCCCGCCCTTGGCCCCGCCCATTCCCCCTTTAGCCACGCCCATTCCGCCTTCAGCCACGGCCTTTCCCCCTTTAGCCCTGCCCATACACGATTCTGCCTCGCCCATTCCCCTTTTAGCCTCCCCCCTACGGCCCCTAGAGCCCCGGCAAGCCCCCCCCTTTAGCCCCGCCCCTTCCGGCTTTAGCCCCGCCCACTCCGCCCTTAGCCCCGCCCACTCCGCCCTTAGCCCCGCCCACCCTGCCCTTGGCCCCGCCCATTCCCCCTTTAGCCACGCCCATTCCGCCTTCAGCCACGGCCTTTCCCCCTTTAGCCCTGCCCATACACCATTCTGCCTCGCCCATTCCCCTTTTAGCCTCCCCCCTACGGCCCGTAGAGCCCCGGCAAGCCCCCCCCTTTAGCCCCGCCTTTCCCGGCTTTAGCCCCGCCCCTTCCGGCTTTAGCCCCGCCCACTCCGCCCTTAGCCCCGCCCACCCCGCCCTTGGCCCCGCCCATTCCCCCTTTAGCCACGCCCATTCCGCCTTCAGCCACGGCCTTTCCCCCTTTAGCCCTGCCCATACACGATTCTGCCTCGCCCATTCCCCTTTTAGCCTCCCCCCTACGGCCCCTAGAGCCCCGGCAAGCCCCCCCCCTTTAGCCCCGCCCCTTCCGGCTTTAGCCCCGCCCACTCCGCCCTTGGCCCCGCCCATTCCCCCTTTAGCCACGCCCATTCCGCCTTCAGCCACGGCCTTTCCCCCTTTAGCCCTGCCCATACACGATTCTGCCTCGCCCATTCCCCTTTTAGCCTCCCCCCTACGGCCCCTAGAGCCCCGGCAAGCACCCCCCTTTAGCCCCGCCCCTTCCGGCTTTAGCCCCGCCCACCCCGCCCTTGGCCCCGCCCATTCCCCCTTTAGCCACGCCCATTCCGCCTTCAGCCACGGCCTTTCCCCCTTTAGCCCTGCCCATACACGATTCTGCCTCGCCCATTCCCCTTTTAGCCTCCCCCCTACGGCCCGTAGAGCCCCGGCAAGCCCCCCCCTTTAGCCCCGCCCCTTCCGGCTTTAGCCCCGCCCCTTCCGGTTTTAGCCCCGCCCACTCCGCCCTTAGCCCCGCCCACCCCGCCCTTGGCCCCGCCCATTCCCCCTTTAGCCACGCCCATTCCGCCTTCAGCCACGGCCTTTCCCCCTTTAGCCCTGCCCATACACGATTCTGCCTCGCCCATTCCCCTTTCAGCCTCCCCCCTACGGCCCCTAGAGCCCCGGCAAGCCCCCCCCTTTAGCCCCGCCCCTTCCGGCTTTAGCCCCGCCCACCCCGCCCTTGGCCCCGCCCATTCCCCCTTTAGCCACGCCCATTCCGCCTTCAGCCACGGCCTTTCCCCCTTTAGCCCTGCCCATACACGATTCTGCCTCGCCCATTCCCCTTTTAGCCTCTCCCCTACGGCCCCTAGAGCCCCGGCAAGCCCCCCCCTTTAGCCCCGCCCCTTCCGGCTTTAGCCCCGCCCACTCCGCCCTTAGCCCCGCCCACCCCGCCCTTGGCCCCGCCCATTCCCCCTTTAGCCACGCCCATTCCGCCTTCAGCCACAGCCTTTCCCCCTTTAGCCCTGCCCATACACGATTCTGCCTCGCCCATTCCCCTTTTAGCCTCCCCCCTACGGCCCCTAGAGCCCCGGCAAGCCCCCCCCCCTTTAGCCCCGCCTATTCCGGCTTTAGCCCCGCCCCTTCCGGCTTTAGCCCCGCCCACCCCGCCCTTAGCCCCGCCCATTCCCCCTTTAGCCACGCCCATTCCGCCTTCAGCCACGGCCTTTCCCCCTTTAGCCCTGCCCATACACGATTCTGCCTTGCCCATTCCCCTTTTAGCCTCCCCCCTACGGCCCCTAGAGCCCCGGCAAGCCCCCCCCCTTTAGCCCCGCCCCTTCCGGCTTTCGCCCCGCCCACTCCGGCTTTAGCCCCGCCCACTCCGCCCTTAGCCCCGCCCACCCCGCCCTTGGCCCCGCCCATTCCCCCTTTAGCCACGCCCATTCCGCCTTCAGCCACGGCCTTTCCCCCTTTAGCCCTGCCCATACACGATTCTGCCTCGCCCATTCCCCTTTTAGCCTCCCCCCTACGGCCCCTAGAGCCCCGGCAAGCCCCCCCCTTTAGCCCCGCCCCTTCCGGCTTTAGCCCCGCCCACTCCGCCCTTAGCCCCGCCCACCCCGCCCTTGGCCCCGCCCATTCCCCCTTTAGCCACGCCCATTCCGCCTTCAGCCACGGCCTTTCCCCCTTTAGCCCTGCCTATACACGATTCTGCCTCGCCCATTCCCCTTTTAGCCTCCCCCCTACGGCCCCTAGAGCCCCGGCAAGCCCCCCCCCTTAGCCCCGCCCCTTCCGGCTTTAGCCCCGCCCCTTCCGGCTTTAGCCCCGCCCACTCCGCCCTTAGCCCCGCCCATTCCCCCTTTAGCCACGCCCATTCCGCCTTCAGCCACGGCCTTTCCCCCTTTAGCCCTGCCCATACACGATTCTGCCTCGCCCATTCCCCTTTTAGCCTCCCCCCTACGGCCCCTAGAGCCCCGGCAAGCCCCCCCCTTTAGCCCCGCCCCTTCCGTCTTTAGCCCCGCCCACTCCGCCCTTAGCCCCGCCCACTCCGCCCTTAGCCCCGCCCACCCCGCCCATTCCCCCTTTAGCCACGCCCATTCCGCCTTCAGCCACGGCCTTTCCCCCTTTAGCCCTGCCCATACACGATTCTGCCTCGCCCATTCCCCTTTTAGCCTCCCCCCTACGGCCCCTAGAGCCCCGGCAAGCCCCCCCCCCTTTAGCCCCGCCCCTTCCGGCTTTAGCCCCGCCCACTCCGCCCTTAGCCCCGCCCACCCCGCCCTTGGCCCCGCCCATTCCCCCTTTAGCCACGCCCATTCCGCCTTCAGCCACGGCCTTTCCCCCTTTAGCCCTGCCCATACACGATTCTGCCTCGCCCATTCCCCTTTTAGCCTCCCCCCTACGGCCCGTAGAGCCCCGGCAAGCCCCCCCTTTAGCCCCGCCCCTCCCGGCTTTAGCCCCGCCCCTTCCGGCTTTAGCCCCGCCCACTCCGCCCTTAGCCCCGCCCACCCCGCCCTTGGCCCCGCCCATTCCCCCTTTAGCCACGCCCATTCCGCCTTCAGCCACGGCCTTTCCCCCTTTAGCCCTGCCCATACACGATTCTGCCTCGCCCATTCCCCTTTTAGCCTCCCCCCTACGGCCCGTAGAGCCCCGGCAAGCCCCCCCCCCTTTAGCCCCGCCCCTTCCGGCTTTAGCCCCGCCCACTCCGCCCTTAGCCCCGCCCACCCCGCCCTTGGCCCCGCCCATTCCGCCTTCAGCCACGGCCTTTCCCCCTTTAGCCCTGCCCATACACCATTCTGCCTCGCCCATTCCCCTTTTAGCCTCCCCCCTACGGCCCCTAGAGCCCCGGCAAGCCCCCCCCCTTTAGCCCCGGCCCTTCCGGCGTTAGCCCCGCCCCTTCCGGCTTTAGGCCCGCCCACTCCGCCCTTGGCCCCGCCCACCCCGCCCATTCCCCCTTTAGCCACGCCCATTCCGCCTTCAGCCACGGCCTTTCCCCCTTTAGCCCTGCCCATACACGATTCTGCCTCGCCCATTCCCCTTTGAGCCTCCCCCCCTACGGCCCCTAGAGCCCCGGCAAGCCCCCCCCTTTAGCCCCGCCCCTTCCGGCTTTAGCCCCGCCCCTTCCGGCTTTAGCCCCGCCCACTCCGCCCTTAGCCCCGCCCACCCCGCCCTTGGCCCCGCCCATTCCCCCTTTAGCCACGCCCATTCCGCCTTCAGCCACGGCCTTTCCCCCTTTAGCCCTGCCCATACACCATTCTGCCTCGCCCATTCCCCTTTTAGCCTCCCCCCTACGGCCCCGAGAGCCCCGGCAAGCCCCCCCCGCATTTAACCCCGCCCCTTCCGGCTTTAGCCCCGCCTTTTCCGGCTTTAGCCCCGCCCACTCCGCCCTTAGCCCCGCCCACCCCGCCCTTGGCCCCGCCCATTCCCCCTTTAGCCACGCCCATTCCGCCTTCAGCCACGGCCTTTCCCCCTTTAGCCCTGCCCATACACCATTCTGCCTCGCCCATTCCCCTTTTAGCCTCCCCCCTACGGCCCGTAGAGCCCCGGCAAGCCCCCCCCTTTAGCCCCGCCTTTCCCGGCTTTAGCCCCGCCCCTTCCGGCTTTAGCCCCGCCCACTCCGCCCTTAGCCCCGCCCACCCCGCCCTTGGCCCCGCCCATTCCGCCTTTAGCCACGCCCATTCCGCCTTCAGCCACGGCCTTTCCCTCTTTAGCCCTGCCCATACACGATTCTGCCTCGCCCATTCCCCTTTCAGCCTCCCCCCTACGGCCCCTAGAGCCCCGGCAAGCCCCCCCCCTTTTGCCCCGCCCCTTCCGGCTTTAGCCCCGCCCACTCCGCCCTTGGCCCCGCCCATTCCCCCTTTAGCCACGCCCATTCCGCCTTCAGCCACGGCCTTTCCCCCTTTAGCCCTGCCCATACACGATTCTGCCTCGCCCATTCCCCTTTTAGCCTCCCCCCCCTACGGCCCCTAGAGCCCCGGCAAGCCCCCCCCTTTAGCCCCGCCCCTTCCGGCTTTAGCCCCGCCCACTCCGCCTTTAGCCCCGCCCACCCCGCCCTTGGCCCCGCCCATTCCCCCTTTAGCCACGCCCATTCCGCCTTCAGCCACGGCCTTTCCCCCTTTAGCCCTGCCCATACACGATTCTGCCTCGCCCATTCCCCTTTTAGCCTCCCCCCTACGGCCCGTAGAGCCCCGGCAAGCCCCCCCTTTAGCCCCGCCCCTCCCGGCTTTAGCCCCGCCCCTTCCGGCTTTAGCCCCGCCCACTCCGCCCTTAGCCCCGCCCACCCCGCCCTTGGCCCCGCCCATTCCCCCTTTAGCCACGCCCATTCCGCCTTCAGCCACGGCCTTTCCCCCTTTAGCCCTGCCCATACACGATTCTGCCTCGCCCATTCCCCTTTTAGCCTCCCCCCTACGGCCCCTAGAGCCCCGGCAAGCCCCCCCCTTTAGCCCCGCCCCTTCCGGCTTTAGCCCCGCCCACTCCGCCATTAGCCCCGCCCACCCCGCCCTTGGCCCCGCCCATTCCCCCTTTAGCCACGCCCATTCCGCCTACAGCCACGGCCTTTCCCCCTTTAGCCCTGCCCATACACGATTCTGCCTTGCCCATTCCCCTTTTAGCCTCCCCCCTACGGCCCGTAGAGCCCCGGCAAGCCCCCCCCTTTAGCCCCGCCCCTTCCGGCTTTAGCCCCGCCCACTCCGCCCTTAGCCCCGCCCACTCCGCCCTTAGCCCCGCCCACCCCGCCCTTGGCCCCGCCCATTCCCCCTTTAGCCACGCCCATTCCGCCTTCAGCCACGGCCTTTCCCCCTTTAGCCCTGCCCATACACCATTCTGCCTCGCCCATTCCCCTTTCAGCCTCCCCCCTACGGCCCCTAGAGCCCCGGCAAGCCCCCCCCCTTTAGCCCCGCCCCTTCCGGCTTTAGCCCCGCCCACTCCGCCCTTAGCCCCGCCCACCCCGCCCTTGGCCCCGCCCATTCCCCCTTTAGCCACGCCCATTCCGCCTTCAGCCACGGCCTTTCCCCCTTTAGCCCTGCCCATACACGATTCTGCCTCGCCCATTCCCCTTTTAGCCTCCCCCCTACGGCCCGTAGAGCCCCGGCAACCCCCCCTTTAGCCCCGCCCCTTCCGGCTTTAGCACCGCCCCTTCCGGTTTTATCCCCGCCCACTCCGCCCTTAGCCCCGCCCAACCCGCCCTTGGCCCCGCCCATTCCCCCTTTAGCCACGCCCATTCCGCCTTCAGCCACGGCCTTTCCCCCTTTAGCCCTGCCCATACACGATTCTGCCTCGCCCATTCCCCTTTTAGCCTCCCCCCTACGGCCCCTAGAGCCCCGGCAAGCCCCCCCCTTTAGCCCCGCCCCTTCCGGCTTTAGCCCCGCCCACTCCGCCCTTAGCCCCGCCCACCCCGCCCTTGGCCCCGCCCATTCCCCCTTTAGCCACGCCCATTCCGCCTACAGCCACGGCCTTTCCCCCTTTAGCCCTGCCCATACACGATTCTGCCTCGCCCATTCCCCTTTTAGCCTCCCCCCTACGGCCCCTAGAGCCCCGGCAAGCCCCACCCCCTTTAGCCCCGCCCCTTCCGGCTTTAGCCCCGCCCCTTCCGGCTTTAGCCCCGCCCCTTCCGGTTTTAGCCCCGCCCACTCCGCCCTTAGCCCCGCCCACCCCGCCCTTGGCCCCGCCCATTCCCCCTTTAGCCACGCCCATTCCGCCTTCAGCCACGGCCTTTCCCCCTTTAGCCCTGCCCATACACCATTCTGCCTCGCCCATTCCCCTTTTAGCCTCCCCCCTACGGCCCCTAGAGCCCCGGCAAGCCCCCCCCTTTAGCCCCGCCCCTTCCGGCTTTAGCCCCGCCCACTCCGCCCTTAGCCCCGCCCACCCCGCCCTTGGCCCCGCCCATTCCCCCTTTAGCCACGCCCATTCCGCCTTCAGCCACGGCCTTTCCCCCTTTAGCCCTGCCCATACACCATTCTGCCTCGCCCATTCCCCTTTTAGCCTCCCCCCTACGGCCCCTAGAGCCCCGGCAAGCCCCTCCTTTAGCCCCGCCCCTTCCGGCTTTAGCCCCGCCCACTCCGCCCTTAGCCCCGCCCACCCCGCCCTTGGCCCCGCCCATTCCCCCTTTAGCCACGCCCATTCCGCCTTCAGCCACGGCCTTTCCCCCTTTAGCCCTGCCCATACACGATTCTGCCTCGCCCATTCCCCTTTTAGCCTCCCCCCTACGGCCCCTAGAGCCCCGGCAAGCCCCCCCCTTTAGCCCCGCCCCTTCCGGCTTTAGCCCCGCCCACTCCGCCCTTGGCCCCGCCCATTCCCCCTTTAGCCACGCCCATTCCGCCTTCAGCCACGGCCTTTCCCCCTTTAGCCCTGCCCATACACGATTCTGCCTCGCCCATTCCCCTTTTAGCCTCCCCCCTACGGCCCGTAGAGCCCCGGCAAGCCCCCCCTTTAGCCCCGCCCCTCCCGGCTTTAGCCCCGCCCCTTCCGGCTTTAGCCCCGCCCACTCCGCCCTTAGCCCCGCCCACCCCGCCCTTGGCCCCGCCCATTCCCCCTTTAGCCACGCCCATTCCGCCTTCAGCCACGGCCTTTCCCCCTTTAGCCCTGCCCATACACCATTCTGCCTCGCCCATTCCCCTTTTAGCCTCCCCCCTACGGCCCCGAGAGCCCCGGCAAGCCCCCCCCGCATTTAGCCCCGCCCCTTCCGGCTTTAGCCCCGCCCCTTCCGGCTTTAGCCCCGCCCACTCCGCCCTTAGCCCCGCCCACCCCGCCCTTGGCCCCGCCCATTCCCCCTTTAGCCACGCCCATTCCGCCTTCAGCCACGGCCTTTCCCCCTTTAGCCCTGCCCATACACGATTCTGCCTCGCCCATTCCCCTTTTAGCCTCCCCCCTACGGCCCCTAGAGCCCCGGCAAGCCCCCCCCTTTAGCCCCGCCCCTTCCGGCTTTAGCCCCGCCCACTCCGCCCTTAGCCCCGCCCACTCCGCCCTTAGCCCCGCCCACCCTGCCCTTGGCCCCGCCCATTCCCCCTTTAGCCACGCCCATTCCGCCTTCAGCCACGGCCTTTCCCCCTTTAGCCCTGCCCATACACCATTCTGCCTCGCCCATTCCCCTTTTAGCCTCCCCCCTACGGCCCGTAGAGCCCCGGCAAGCCCCCCCCTTTAGCCCCGCCTTTCCCGGCTTTAGCCCCGCCCCTTCCGGCTTTAGCCCCGCCCACTCCGCCCTTAGCCCCGCCCACCCCGCCCTTGGCCCCGCCCATTCCCCCTTTAGCCACGCCCATTCCGCCTTCAGCCACGGCCTTTCCCCCTTTAGCCCTGCCCATACACGATTCTGCCTCGCCCATTCCCCTTTCAGCCTCCCCCCTACGGCCCCTAGAGCCCCGGCAAGCCCCCCCCCTTTAGCCCCGCCCCTTCCGGCTTTAGCCCCGCCCACTCCGCCCTTGGCCCCGCCCATTCCCCCTTTAGCCACGCCCATTCCGCCTTCAGCCACGGCCTTTCCCCCTTTAGCCCTGCCCATACACGATTCTGCCTCGCCCATTCCCCTTTTAGCCTCCCCCCTACGGCCCCTAGAGCCCCGGCAAGCCCCCCCCTTTAGCCCCGCCCCTTCCGGCTTTAGCCCCGCCCACCCCGCCCTTGGCCCCGCCCATTCCCCCTTTAGCCACGCCCATTCCGCCTTCAGCCACGGCCTTTCCCCCTTTAGCCCTGCCCATACACGATTCTGCCTCGCCCATTCCCCTTTTAGCCTCCCCCCTACGGCCCCTAGAGCCCCGCAAGCCCCCCCCTTTAGCCCCGCCCCTTCCGGCTTTAGCCCCGCCCACTCCGCCTTTAGCCCCGCCCATTCCGCCCTTGGCCCCGCCCACCCCGCCCTTGGCCCCGCCCATTCCCCCTTTAGCCACGCCCATTCCGCCTTCAGCCACGGCCTTTCCCCCTTTAGCCCTGCCCATACACGATTCTGCCTCGCCCATTCCCCTTTTAGCCTCCCCCCTACGGCCCCTAGAGCCCCGGCAAGCCCCCCCCCTTTAGCCCCGCCCCTTCCGGCTTTAGCCCCGCCCACTCCGCCCTTAGCCCCGCCCACCCCGCCCTTGGCCCCGCCCATTCCCCCTTTAGCCACGCCCATTCCGCCTTCAGCCACGGCCTTTCCCCCTTTAGCCCTGCCCATACACGATTCTGCCTCGCCCATTCCCCTTTTAGCCTCCCCCCTACGGCCCGTAGAGCCCCGGCAAGCCCCCCCCTTTAGCCCCGCCCCTTCCGGCTTTAGCCCCGCCCCTTCCGGTTTTAGCCCCGCCCACTCCGCCCTTAGCCCCGCCCACCCCGCCCTTGGCCCCGCCCATTCCCCCTTTAGCCACGCCCATTCCGCCTTCAGCCACGGCCTTTCCCCCTTTAGCCCTGCCCATACACGATTCTGCCTCGCCCATTCCCCTTTCAGCCTCCCCCCTACGGCCCCTAGAGCCCCGGCAAGCCCCCCCCTTTAGCCCCGCCCCTTCCGGCTTTAGCCCCGCCCACCCCGCCCTTGGCCCCGCCCATTCCCCCTTTAGCCACGCCCATTCCGCCTTCAGCCACGGCCTTTCCCCCTTTAGCCCTGCCCATACACGATTCTGCCTCGCCCATTCCCCTTTTAGCCTCTCCCCTACGGCCCCTAGAGCCCCGGCAAGCCCCCCCCTTTAGCCCCGCCCCTTCCGGCTTTAGCCCCGCCCACTCCGCCCTTAGCCCCGCCCACCCCGCCCTTGGCCCCGCCCATTCCCCCTTTAGCCACGCCCATTCCGCCTTCAGCCACAGCCTTTCCCCCTTTAGCCCTGCCCATACACGATTCTGCCTCGCCCATTCCCCTTTTAGCCTCCCCCCTACGGCCCCTAGAGCCCCGGCAAGCCCCCCCCCCTTTAGCCCCGCCTATTCCGGCTTTAGCCCCGCCCCTTCCGGCTTTAGCCCCGCCCACCCCGCCCTTAGCCCCGCCCATTCCCCCTTTAGCCACGCCCATTCCGCCTTCAGCCACGGCCTTTCCCCCTTTAGCCCTGCCCATACACGATTCTGCCTCGCCCATTCCCCTTTTAGCCTCTCCCCTACGGCCCCTAGAGCCCCGGCAAGCCCCCCCCTTTAGCCCCGCCCCTTCCGGCTTTAGCCCCGCCCACTCCGCCCTTAGCCCCGCCCACCCCGCCCTTGGCCCCGCCCATTCCCCCTTTAGCCACGCCCATTCCGCCTTCAGCCACGGCCTTTCCCCCTTTAGCCCTGCCCATACACGATTCTGCCTCGCCCATTCCCCTTTTAGCCTCCCCCCTACGGCCCCTAGAGCCCCGGCAAGCTCCACCCCCTTTAGCCCCGCCCCTTCCGGCTTTAGCCCCGCCCCTTCCGGCTTTAGCCCCGCCCACTCCGCCCTTAGCCCCGCCCACCCCGCCCATTCCCCCTTTAGCCACGCCCATTCCGCCTTCAGCCACGGCCTTTCCCCCTTTAGCCCTGCCCATACAGGATTCTGCCTCGCCCATTCCCCTTTTAGCCTCTCCCCTACGGCCCCTAGAGCCCCGGCAAGCCCCCCCCTTTAGCCCCGCCCCTTCCGGCTTTAGCCCCGCCCACTCCGCCCTTAGCCCCGCCCACCCCGCACTTGGCCCCGCCCATTCCCCCTTTAGCCACGCCCATTCCGCCTTCAGCCACGGCCTTTCCCCCTTTAGCCCTGCCCATACACGATTCTGCCTCGCCCATTCCCCTTTTAGCCTCCCCCCTACGGCCCCTAGAGCCCCGGCAAGCCCCCCCCCTTTAGCCCCGCCCCTTCCGGCTTTAGCCCCGCCCACTCCGCCCTTAGCCCCGCCCACCCCGCCCTTGGCCCCGCCCATTCCCCCTTTAGCCACGCCCATTCCGCCTACAGCCACGGCCTTTCCCCCTTTAGCCCTGCCCATACACGATTCTGCCTTGCCCATTCCCCTTTTAGCCTCCCCCCTACGGCCCCTAGAGCCCCGCAAGCCCCCCCCTTTAGCCCCGCCCCTTCCGGCTTTAGCCCCGCCCACTCCGCCCTTAGCCCCGCCCACTCCGCCCTTAGCCCCGCCCACCCCGCCCTTGGCCCCGCCCATTCCCCCTTTAGCCACGCCCATTCCGCCTTCAGCCACGGCCTTTCCCCCTTTAGCCCTGCCCATACACCATTCTGCCTCGCCCATTCCCCTTTCAGCCTCCCCCCTACGGCCCCTAGAGCCCCGGCAAGCCCCCCCCTTTAGCCCCGCCCCTTCCGGCTTTAGCCCCGCCCACCCCGCCCTTAGCCCCGCCCATTCCCCCTTTAGCCACGCCCATTCCGCCTTCAGCCACGGCCTTTCCCCCTTTAGCCCTGCCCATACACGATTCTGCCTCGCCCATTCCCCTTTTAGCCTCCCCCCTACGGCCCCTAGAGCCCCGCCCCTTCCGGCTTTAGCCCCGCCCCTTCCGGTTTTAGCCCCGCCCACTCCGCCCTTAGCCCCGCCCACCCCGCCCTTGGCCCCGCCCATTCCCCCTTTAGCCACGCCCATTCCGCCTTCAGCCACGGCCTTTCCCCCTTTAGCCCTGCCCATACACCATTCTGCCTCGCCCATTCCCCTTTCAGCCTCCCCCCTACGGCCCCTAGAGCCCCGGCAAGCCCCCCCCTTTAGCCCCGCCTTTTCCGGCTTTAGCCCCGCCCACCCCGCCCTTGGCCCCGCCCATTCCCCCTTTAGCCACGCCCATTCCGCCTTCAGCCACGGCCTTTCCCCCTTTAGCCCTGCCCATACACGATTCTGCCTCGCCCATTCCCCTTTTAGCCTCTCCCCTACGGCCCCTAGAGCCCCGGCAAGCCCCCCCCTTTAGCCCCGCCCCTTCCGGCTTTAGCCCCGCCCACTCCGCCCTTAGCCCCGCCCACCCCGCCCTTGGCCCCGCCCATTCCCCCTTTAGCCACGCCCATTCCGCCTTCAGCCACAGCCTTTCCCCCTTTAGCCCTGCCCATACACGATTCTGCCTCGCCCATTCCCCTTTTAGCCTCCCCCCTACGGCCCCTAGAGCCCCGGCAAGCCCCCCCCCCTTTAGCCCCGCCTATTCCGGCTTTAGCCCCGCCCCTTCCGGCTTTAGCCCCGCCCACCCCGCCCTTAGCCCCGCCCATTCCCCCTTTAGCCACGCCCATTCCGCCTTCAGCCACGGCCTTTCCCCCTTTAGCCCTGCCCATACACGATTCTGCCTCGCCCATTCCCCTTTTAGCCTCTCCCCTACGGCCCCTAGAGCCCCGGCAAGCCCCCCCCTTTAGCCCCGCCCCTTCCGGCTTTAGCCCCGCCCACTCCGCCCTTAGCCCCGCCCACCCCGCCCTTGGCCCCGCCCATTCCCCCTTTAGCCACGCCCATTCCGCCTTCAGCCACGGCCTTTCCCCCTTTAGCCCTGCCCATACACGATTCTGCCTCGCCCATTCCCCTTTTAGCCTCCCCCCTACGGCCCCTAGAGCCCCGGCAAGCTCCACCCCCTTTAGCCCCGCCCCTTCCGGCTTTAGCCCCGCCCCTTCCGGCTTTAGCCCCGCCCACTCCGCCCTTAGCCCCGCCCACCCCGCCCATTCCCCCTTTAGCCACGCCCATTCCGCCTTCAGCCACGGCCTTTCCCCCTTTAGCCCTGCCCATACACGATTCTGCCTCGCCCATTCCCCTTTTAGCCTCCCCCCTACGGCCCCTAGAGCCCCGGCAAGCCCCCCCCCTTTAGCCCCGCCCCTTCCGGCTTTAGCCCCGCCCACTCCGCCCTTAGCCCCGCCCACCCCGCCCTTGGCCCCGCCCATTCCCCCTTTAGCCACGCCCATTCCGCCTACAGCCACGGCCTTTCCCCCTTTAGCCCTGCCCATACACGATTCTGCCGCGCCCATTCCCCTTTTAGCCTCCCCCCTACGGCCCCTAGAGCCCCGCAAGCCCCCCCCTTTAGCCCCGCCCCTTCCGGCTTTAGCCCCGCCCACTCCGCCCTTAGCCCCGCCCACTCCGCCCTTAGCCCCGCCCACCCCGCCCTTGGCCCCGCCCATTCCCCCTTTAGCCACGCCCATTCCGCCTTCAGCCACGGCCTTTCCCCCTTTAGCCCTGCCCATACACCATTCTGCCTCGCCCATTCCCCTTTCAGCCTCCCCCCTACGGCCCCTAGAGCCCCGGCAAGCCCCCCCCTTTAGCCCCGCCCCTTCCGGCTTTAGCCCCGCCCACCCCGCCCTTAGCCCCGCCCATTCCCCCTTTAGCCACGCCCATTCCGCCTTCAGCCACGGCCTTTCCCCCTTTAGCCCTGCCCATACACGATTCTGCCTCGCCCATTCCCCTTTTAGCCTCCCCCCTACGGCCCCTAGAGCCCCGCCCCTTCCGGCTTTAGCCCCGCCCCTTCCGGTTTTAGCCCCGCCCACTCCGCCCTTAGCCCCGCCCACCCCGCCCTTGGCCCCGCCCATTCCCCCTTTAGCCACGCCCATTCCGCCTTCAGCCACGGCCTTTCCCTCTTTAGCCCTGCCCATACACGATTCTGCCTCGCCCATGCCCCTTTTAGCCTCCCCCCTACGGCCCCTAGAGCCCCGGCAAGCCCCGCCCCTTTAGCCCCGCCCCTTCCGACTTTAGCCCCGCCCACTCCGCCCTTAGCCCCGCCCACCCCGCCCTTGGCCCCGCCCATTCCCCCTTTAGCCACGCCCATTCCGCCTTCAGCCACGGCCTTTCCCCCTTTAGCCCTGCCCATACACGATTCTGCCTCGCCCATTCCCCTTTTAGCCTCCCCCCTACGGCCCGTAGAGCCCCGGCAAACCCCCCCTTTAGCCCCGCCCCTTCCGGCTTTAGCCCCGCCCCTTCCGGCTTTAGCCCCGCCCATTCCCCCTTTAGCCACGCCCATTCCGCCTTCAGCCACGGCCTTTCCCCCTTTAGCCCTGCCCATACACGATTCTGCCTCGCCCATTCCCCTTTTAGCCTCCCCCCTACGGCCCCTAGAGCCCCGGCAAGCCCCACCCCCTTTAGCCCCGCCCCTTCCGGCTTTAGCCCCGCCCCTTCCGGCTTTAGCCCCGCCCACTCCGCCCTTAGCCCCGCCCACCCCGCCCTTGGCCCCGCCCATTCCCCCTTTAGCCACGCCCATTCCGCCTTCAGCCACAGCCTTTCCCCCTTTAGCCCTGCCCATACACGATTCTGCCTCGCCCATTCCCCTTTTAGCCTCCCCCCTACGGCCCCTAGAGCCCCGGCAAGCCCCCCCCCTTAGCCCCGCCCCTTCCGGCTTTAGCCCCGCCCCTTCCGGCTTTAGCCCCGCCCACTCCGCCCTTAGCCCCGCCCACCCCGCCCTTGGCCCCGCCCATTCCCCCTTTAGCCACGCCCATTCCGCCTTCAGCCACGGCCTTTCCCCCTTTAGCCCTGCCCATACACGATTCTGCTTCGCCCATTCCCCTTTTAGCCTCCCCCCTACGGCCCCTAGAGCCCCGGCAAGCCCCCCCCCCTTTAGCCCCGCCCCTTCCGGCTTTAGCCCCGCCCCTTCCGGCTTTAGCCCCGCCCACCCCGCCCTTGGCCCCGCCCATTCCCCCTTTAGCCACGCCCATTCCGCCTTCAGCCACGGCCTTTCCCCCTTTAGCCCTGCCCATACACGATTCTGCCTCGCCCATTCCCCTTTTAGCCTCTCCCCTACGGCCCCTAGAGCCGCGGCAAGCCCCCCCCCCCTTTAGCCCCGCCCCTTCCGGCTTTAGCCCCGCCCACTCCGCCCTTAGCCCCGCCACCCCCGCCCTTGGCCCCGCCCATTCCCCCTTTAGCCACGCCCATTCCGCCTTCAGCCACGGCCTTTCTCCCTTTAGCCCTGCCCATACACGATTCTGCCTCGCCCATTCCCCTTTTAGCCTCCCCCCTACGGCCCCTAGAGCCCCGGCAAGCCCCACCCCCTTTAGCCCCGCCCCTTCCGGCTTTAGCCCCGCCCCTTCCGGCTTTAGCCCCGCCCACTCCGCCCTTAGCCCCGCCCACCCCGCCCATTCCCCCTTTAGCCACGCCCATTCCGCCTTCAGCCACGGCCTTTCCCCCTTTAGCCCTGCCCATACAGGATTCTGCCTCGCCCATTCCCCTTTTAGCCTCTCCCCTACGGCCCCTAGAGCCCCGGCAAGCCCCCCCCTTTAGCCCCGCCCCTTCCGGCTTTAGCCCCGCCCACTCCGCCCTTAACCCCGCCCACCCCGCCCTTGGCCCCGCCCATTCCCCCTTTAGCCACGCCCATTCCGCCTTCAGCCACGGCCTTTCCCCCTTTAGCCCTGCCCATACACGATTCTGCCTCGCCCATTCCCCTTTTAGCCTCCCCCCTACGGCCCCTAGAGCCCCGGCAAGCCTCCCCCTTAGCCCCGCCCCTTCCGGCTTTAGCCCCGCCCCTTCCGGCTTTAGCCCCGCCCACTCCGCCCTTAGCCCCGCCCACCCCGCCCTTGGCCCCGCCCATTCCCCCTTTAGCCACGCCCATTCCGCCTTCAGCCACGGCCTTTCCCCCTTTAGCCCTGCCCATACACGATTCTGCCTCGCCCATTCCCCTTTTAGCCTCCCCCCTACGGCCCCTAGAGCCCCGGCAAGCCCCCCCCCTTTAGCCCCGCCCCTTCCGGCTTTAGCCCCGCCCCTTCCGGCTTTAGCCCCGCCCACTCCGCCCTTAGCCCCGCCCACCCCGCCCATTCCCCCTTTAGCCACGCCCATTCCGCCTTCAGCCACGGCCTTTCCCCCTTTAGCCCTGCCCATACACGATTCTGCCTCGCCCATTCCCCTTTGAGCCTCCCCCCTACGGCCCCTAGAGCCCCGGCAAGCCCCCCCCTTTAGCCCCGCCCCTTCCGGCTTTAGCCCCGCCCACTCCGCCCTTAGCCCCGCCCACCCCGCCCTTGGCCCCGCCCATTCCCCCTTTAGCCACGCCCATTCCGCCTACAGCCACGGCCTTTCCCCCTTTAGCCCTGCCCATACACGATTCTGCCTTGCCCATTCCCCTTTTAGCCTCCCCCCTACGGCCCCTAGAGCCCCGCAAGCCCCCCCCTTTAGCCCCGCCCCTTCCGGCTTTAGCCCCGCCCACTCCGCCCTTAGCCCCGCCCACTCCGCCCTTAGCCCCGCCCACCCCGCCCTTGGCCCCGCCCATTCCCCCTTTAGCCACGCCCATTCCGCCTTCAGCCACGGCCTTTCCCCCTTTAGCCCTGCCCATACACCATTCTGCCTCGCCCATTCCCCTTTCAGCCTCCCCCCTACGGCCCCTAGAGCCCCGGCAAGCCCCCCCCCCTTTAGCCCCGCCCCTTCCGGCTTTAGCCCCGCCCACTCCGCCCTTAGCCCCGCCCACCCCGCCCTTGGCCCCGCCCATTCCCCCTTTAGCCACGCCCATTCCGCCTTCAGCCACGGCCTTTCCCCCTTTAGCCCTGCCCATACACCATTCTGCCTCGCCCATTCCCCTTTTAGCCTCTCCCCTACGGCCCCTAGAGCCCCGGCAGGCCCCCCCCTTTAGCCCCGGCCCTTCCGGCTTTAGCCCCGCCCACTCCGCCCTTAGCCCCGCCCACCCCGCCCTTGGCCCCGCCCATTCCCCCTTTAGCCACGCCCATTCCGCCTTCAGCCACGGCCTTTCCCCCTTTAGCCCTGCCCATACACGATTCTGCCTCGCCCATTCCCCTTTGAGCCTCCCCCCTACGGCCCCTAGAGCCCCGGCAAGCCCCCCCCTTTAGCCCCGCCCCTTCCGGCTTTAACCCCGCCCCTTCCGGCTTTAGCCCCGCCCACTCCGCCCTTAGCCCCGCCCACCCCGCCCTTGGCCCCGCCCATTCCCCCTTTAGCCACGCCCATTCCGCCTTCAGCCACGGCCTTTCCCCCTTTAGCCCTGCCCATACACCATTCTGCCTCGCCCATTCCCCTTTTAGCCTCCCCCCTACGGCCCCTAGAGCCCCGGCAAGCCCCCCCCTTTAGCCCCGCCCCTTCCGGCTTTAGCCCCGCCCACTCCGCCCTTAGCCCCGCCCACTCCGCCCTTAGCCCCGCCCACCCCTCCCTTGGCCCCGCCCATTCCCCCTTTAGCCACGCCCATTCCGCCTTCAGCCACGGCCTTTCCCCCTTTAGCCCTGCCCATACACCATTCTGCCTCGCCCATTCCCCTTTTAGCCTCCCCCCTACGGCCCCTAGAGCCCCGGCAAGCCCCCCCCCTTTAGCCCCGCCCCTTCCGGCTTCAGCCCCGCCCACCCCGCCCTTGGCCCCGCCCATTCCCCCTTTAGCCACGCCCATTCCGCCTACAGCCACGGCCTTTCCCCCTTTAGCCCTGCCCATACACGATTCTGCCTTGCCCATTCCCCTTTTAGCCTCCCCCCTACGGCCCCTAGAGCCCCGGCAAGCCCCCCCTTTAGCCCCGCCCCTTCCGGCTTTAGCCCCGCCCCTTCCGGCTTTAGCCCCGCCCACTCCGCCCTTAGCCCCGCCCACCCCGCCCTTGGCCCCGCCCATTCCCCCTTTAGCCACGCCCATTCCGCCTTCAGCCACGGCCTTTCCCCCTTTAGCCTGCCCATACACGATTCTGCCTCGCCCATTCCCCTTTTAGCCTCCCCCCTACGGCCCCTAGAGCCCCGGCAAGCCCCACCCCCTTTAGCCCCGCCCCTTCCGGCTTTAGCCCCGCCCATTCCCCCTTTAGGCCCCGCCCACTCCGCCCTTAGCCCCGCCCACCCCGCCCCATTCCCCCTTTAGCCACGCCCATTCCGCCTTCAGCCACGGCCTTTCCCCCTTTAGCCCTGCCCATACACGATTCTGCCTCGCCCATTCCCCTTTTAGCCTCCCCCTACGGCCCGTAGAGCCCCGGCAAGCCCCCCCCCCTTTAGCCCCGCCCCTTCCGGCTTTAGCCCCGCCCCTTACGGTTTTAGCCCCGCCCACCCCGCCCTTGGCCACCCCGCCCATTCCCCCTTTAGCCACGCCCATTCCGCCTTCAGCCACGGCCTTTCCCCCTTTAGCCCTGCCCATACACGATTCTGCCTCGCCCATTCCCCTTTCAGCCTCCCCCCTACGGCCCCTAGAGCCCCGGCAAGCCCCCCCCTTTAGCCCCGCCCCTTCCGGCTTTAGCCCCAGCCCACCCCGCCCTTGGCCCCGCCCATTCCCCCTTTAGCCACGCCCATTCCGCCTTCAGCCACGGCCTTTCCCCCTTTAGCCCTGCCCATACACCATTCTGCCTCGCCCATTCCCCTTTTAGCCTCTCCCCTACGGCCCCTAGAGCCCCGGCAAGCCCCCCTTTAGCCCCGCCCCTTCCGGCTTTAGCCCCGCCCACTCCGCCCTTAGCCCCGCCCACCCCGCCCTTGGCCCCGCCCATTCCCCCTTTAGCCACGCCCATTCCGCCTTCAGCCACGGCCTTTCCCCCTTTAGCCCTGCCCATACACCATTCTGCCTCGCCCATTCCCCTTTTAGCCTCCCCCCTACGGCCCCTAGAGCCCCGGCAAGCCCCCCCCCTTAGCCCCGCCCCTTCCGGCTTTAGCCCCGCCCCTTCCGGCTTTAGCCCCGCCCACTCCGCCCTTAGCCCCGCCCACCCCGCCCTTGGCCCCGCCCATTCCCCCTTTAGCCACGCCCATTCCGCCTTCAGCCACGGCCTTTCCCCCTTTAGCCCTGCCCATACACCATTCTGCCTCGCCCATTCCCCTTTTAGCCTCCCCCCTACGGCCCCTAGAGCCCCGGCAAGCCCCCCCCTTTAGCCCCGCCCCTTCCGGCTTTAGCCCCGCCCACCCCGCCCTTGGCCCCGCCCATTCCCCCTTTAGCCACGCCCATTCCGCCTTCAGCCACGGCCTTTCCCCCTTTAGCCCTGCCCATACACGATTCTGCCTCGCCCATTCCCCTTTTAGCCTCCCCCCTACGGCCCCTAGAGCCCCGGCAAGCCCCCCCTTTAGCCCCGCCCCTTCCGGCTTTCGACCCGCCCACTCCGCCCTTAGCCCCGCCCACCCCGCCCTTGGCCCCGCCCACCCCGCCCTTGGCCCCGCCCATTCCCCCTTTAGCCACGCCCATTCCGCCTTCAGCCACGGCCTTTCCCCCTTTAGCCCTGCCCATACACGATTCTGCCGCGCCCATTCCCCTTTTAGCCTCCCCCCTACGGCCCCTAGAGCCCCGGCAAGCCCCCCCCTTTAGCCCCGCCCCTTCCGGCTTTCGCCCCGCCCACTCCGCCCTTAGCCCCGCCCACCCCGCCCTTGGCCCCGCCCACCCCGCCCTTGGCCCCGCCCATTCCCCCTTTAGCCACGCCCATTCCGCCTTCAGCCACGGCCTTTCCCCCTTTAGCCCTGCCCATACACGATTCTGCCTCGCCCATTCCCCTTTTAGCCTCTCCCCTACGGCCCCTAGAGCCCCGGCAAGCCCCCCCCTTTAGCCCCGCCCCTTCCGGCTTTAGCCCCGCCCACTCCGCCCTTAGCCCCGCCCACCCCGCCCTTGGCCCCGCCCATTCCCCCTTTAGCACGCCCATTCCGCCTTCAGCCACGGCCTTTCCCCCTTTAGCCCTGCCCATACACCATTCTGCCTCGCCCATTCCCCTTTTAGCCTCCCCCTACGGCCCCTAGAGCCCCGGCAAGCCCCCCCCCTTTAGCCCCGGCCCTTCCGGCGTTAGCCCCGCCCCTTCCGGCTTTAGGCCCGCCCACTCCGCCCTTGGCCCCGCCCACCCCGCCCATTCCCCTTTAGCCACGCCCATTCCGCCTTCAGCCACGGCCTTTCCCCCTTTAGCCCTGCCCATACACGATTCTGCCTCGCCCATTCCCCTTTTAGCCTCCCCCCTACGGCCCCGAGAGCCCCGGCAAGCCCCCCCCGCATTTAGCCCCGCCCCTTCCGGCTTTAGCCCCGCCCCTTCCGGCTTTAGCCCCGCCCACTCCGCCCTTAGCCCCGCCCACCCGCCCTTGGCCCCGCCCATTCCCCCTTTAGCCACGCCCATTCCGCCTTCAGCCACGGCCTTTCCCCCTTTAGCCCTGCCCATACACCATTCTGCCTCGCCCATTCCCCTTTTAGCCTCCCCCCTACGGCCCCTAGAGCCCCGGCAAGCCCCCCCTTTAGCCCCGCCCCTTCCGGCTTTAGCCCCGCCCACTCCGCCCTTAGCCCCGCCCACTCCGCCCTTAGCCCCGCCCACCCTGCCCTTGGCCCCGCCCATTCCCCCTTTAGCCACGCCCATTCCGCCTTCAGCCACGGCCTTTCCCCCTTTAGCCCTGCCCATACACCATTCTGCCTCGCCCATTCCCCTTTTAGCCTCCCCCCTACGGCCCGTAGAGCCCCGGCAAGCCCCCCCCTTTAGCCCCGCCTTTCCCGGCTTTAGCCCCGCCCCTTCCGGCTTTAGCCCCGCCCACTCCGCCCTTAGCCCCGCCCACCCCGCCCTTGGCCCCGCCCATTCCCCCTTTAGCCACGCCCATTCCGCCTTCAGCCACGGCCTTTCCCCCTTTAGCCCTGCCCATACACGATTCTGCCTCCCCCATTCCCCTTTCAGCCTCCCCCCTACGGCCCCTAGAGCCCCGGCAAGCCCCCCCCCTTTAGCCCCGCCCCTTCCGGCTTTAGCCCCGCCCACTCCGCCCTTGGCCCCGCCCATTCCCCCTTTAGCCACGCCCATTCCGCCTTCAGCCACGGCCTTTCCCCCTTTAGCCCTGCCCATACACCATTCTGCCTCGCCCATTCCCCTTTTAGCCTCCCCCCTACGGCCCCTAGAGCCCCGGCAAGCCCCCCCCTTTAGCCCCGCCCCTTCCGGCTTTAGCCCCGCCCACTCCGCCCTTAGCCCCGCCCACCCCGCCCTTGGCCCCGCCCATTCCCCCTTTAGCCACGCCCATTCCGCCTTCAGCCACGGCCTTTCCCCCTTTAGCCCTGCCCATACACCATTCTGCCTCGCCCATTCCCCTTTTAGCCTCCCCCCTACGGCCCCTAGAGCCCCGGCAAGCCCCCCCCTTTAGCCCCGCCCCTTCCGGCTTTAGCCCGCCCACTCCGCCCTTAGCCCCGCCCACCCCGCCCTTGGCCCCGCCCACCCTGCCCTTGGCCCCGCCCATTCCCCCTTTAGCCACGCCCATTCCGCCTTCAGCCACGGCCTTTCCCCCTTTAGCCCTGCCCATACACCATTCTGCCTCGCCCATTCCCCTTTTAGCCTCCCCCCTACGGCCCGTAGAGCCCCGGCAAGCCCCCCCCTTTAGCCCCGCCTTTCCCGGCTTTAGCCCCGCCCCTTCCGGCTTTAGCCCCGCCCACTCCGCCCTTAGCCCCGCCCACCCCGCCCTTGGCCCCGCCCATTCCCCCTTTAGCCACGCCCATTCCGCCTTCAGCCACGGCCTTTCCCCCTTTAGCCCTGCCCATACACCATTCTGCCTCGCCCATTCCCCTTTTAGCCTCCCCCCTACGGCCCCTAGAGCCCCGGCAAGCCCCCCCCCTTTAGCCCCGCCCCTTCCGGCTTTAGCCCCGCCCACTCCGCCCTTAGCCCCGCCCACCCCGCCCTTGGCCCCGCCATTCCCCCTTTAGCCACGCCCATTCCGCCTTCAGCCACGGCCTTTCCCCCTTTAGCCCTGCCCATACACGATTCTGCCTCGCCCATTCCCCTTTTAGCCTCCCCCCTACGGCCCGTAGAGCCCCGGCAAGCCCCCCCCTTTAGCCCCGCCCCTTCCGGCTTTAGCCCCGCCCCTTCCGGTTTTAGCCCCGCCCACTCCGCCCTTAGCCCCGCCCACCCCGCCCTTGGCCCCGCCCATTCCCCCTTTAGCCACGCCCATTCCGCCTTCAGCCACGGCCTTTCCCCTTTAGCCCTGCCCATACACGATTCTACCTCGCCCATTCCCCTTTCAGCCTCCCCCCTACGGCCCCTAGAGCCCCGGCAAGCCCCCCCTTTAGCCCCGCCCCTTCCGGCTTTAGCCCCGCCCACCCCGCCCTTGGCCCCGCCCATTCCCCCTTTAGCCACGCCCATTCCGCCTTCAGCCACGGCCTTTCCCCTTTAGCCCTGCCCATACACCATTCTGCCTCGCCCATTCCCCTTTTAGCCTCCCCCTACGGCCCCTAGAGCCCCGGCAAGCCCCCCCCCTTTAGACCCGCCCCTTCCGGCTTTAGCCCCGCCCACTCCGCCCTTAGCCTGGCCCACCCCGCCCTTGGCCCCGCCCATTCCCCCTTTAGCCACGCCCATTCCGCCTTCAGCCACGGCCTTTCCCCCTTTAGCCCTGCCCATACACGATTCTGCCTCGCCCATTCCCCTTTTAGCCTCCCCCCTACGGCCCGTAGAGCCCCGGCAAGCCCCCCCTTTAGCCCCGCCCCTTCCGGCTTTAGCCCCGCCCCTTCCGGTTTTATCCCCGCCCACTCCGCCCTTAGCCCCGCCCAACCCGCCCTTGGCCCCGCCCATTCCCCCTTTAGCCACGCCCATTCCGCCTTCAGCCACGGCCTTTCCCCCTTTAGCCCTGCCCATACACGATTCTGCCTCGCCCATTCCCCTTTTAGCCTCCCCCCTACGGCCCCTAGAGCCCCGGCAAGCCCCCCCCTTTAGCCCCGCCCCTTCCGGCTTTAGCCCCGCCCACTCCGCCCTTAGCCCCGCCCACCCCGCCCTTGGCCCCGCCCATTCCCCCTTTAGCCACGCCCATTCCGCCTACAGCCACGGCCTTTCCCCCTTTAGCCCTGCCCATACACGATTCTGCCTCGCCCATTCCCCTTTTAGCCTCCCCCCTACGGCCCCTAGAGCCCCGGCAAGCCCCACCCCCTTTAGCCCCGCCCCTTCCGGCTTTAGCCCCCCCCTTCCGGCTTTAGCCCCGCCCACTCCGCCCTTAGCCCCTCCCACCCCGCCCATTCCCCCTTTAGCCACGCCCATTCCGCCTTCAGCCACGGCCTTTCCCCCTTTAGCCCTGCCCATACACGATTCTGCCTCGCCCATTCCCCTTTTAGCCTCCCCCCTACGGCCCCTAGAGCCCCGGCAAGCCCCCCCCTTTAGCCCCGCCCCTTCCGGCTTTAGCCCCGCCCACTCCGCCCTTAGCCCCGCCCACCCCGCCCTTGGCCCCGCCCATTCCCCCTTTAGCCACGCCCATTCCGCCTACAGCCACGGCCTTTCCCCCTTTAGCCCTGCCCATACACGATTCTGCCTCGCCCATTCCCCTTTTAGCCTCCCCCCTACGGCCCGTAGAGCCCCGGCAAGCCCCCCCTTTAGCCCCGCCCCTTCCGGCTTTAGCCCCGCCCCTTCCGCCTTTAGCCCCGCCCACTCCGCCCTTAGCCCCGCCCAACCCGCCCTTGGCCCCGCCCATTCCCCCTTTAGCCACGCCCATTCCGCCTTCAGCCACGGCCTTTCCCCCTTTAGCCCTGCCCATACACGATTCTGCCTCGCCCATTCCCCTTTTAGCCTCCCCCCTACGGCCCCTAGAGCCCCGGCAAGCCCCCCCCTTTAGCCCCGCCCCTTCCGGCTTTAGCCCCGCCCACTCCGCCATTAGCCCCGCCCACCCCGCCCTTGGCCCCGCCCATTCCCCCTTTAGCCACGCCCATTCCGCCTACAGCCACGGCCTTTCCCCCTTTAGCCCTGCCCATACACGATTCTGCCTCGCCCATTCCCCTTTTAGCCTCCCCCCTACGGCCCCTAGAGCCCCGGCAAGCCCCACCCCCTTTAGCCCCGCCCCTTCCGGCTTTAGCCCCCCCCTTCCGGCTTTAGCCCCGCCCACTCCGCCCTTAGCCCCGCCCACCCCGCCCATTCCCCCTTTAGCCACGCCCATTCCGCCTTCAGCCACGGCCTTTCCCCCTTTAGCCCTGCCCATACACGATTCTGCCTCGCCCATTCCCCTTTTAGCCTCCCCCCTACGGCCCCTAGAGCCCCGGCAAGCCCCCCCCTTTAGCCCCGCCCCTTCCGGCTTTAGCCCCGCCCACTCCGCCATTAGCCCCGCCCACCCCGCCCTTGGCCCCGCCCATTCCCCCTTTAGCCACGCCCATTCCGCCTACAGCCACGGCCTTTCCCCCTTTAGCCCTGCCCATACACGATTCTGCCTTGCCCATTCCCCTTTTAGCCTCCCCCCTACGGCCCCTAGAGCCCCGGCAAGCCCCCCCCTTTAGCCCCGCCCCTTCCGGCTTTAGCCCCGCCCACTCCGCCCTTAGCCCCGCCCACTCCGCCCTTAGCCCCGCCCACCCCGCCCTTGGCCCCGCCCATTCCCCCTTTAGCCACGCCCATTCCGCCTTCAGCCACGGCCTTTCCCCCTTTAGCCCTGCCCATACACCATTCTGCCTCGCCCATTCCCCTTTCAGCCTCCCCCCTACGGCCCCTAGAGCCCCGGCAAGCCCCCCCCCTTTAGCCCCGCCCCTTCCGGCTTTAGCCCCGCCCACTCCGCCCTTAGCCCCGCCCACCCCGCCCTTGGCCCCGCCCATTCCCCCTTTAGCCACGCCCATTCCGCCTTCAGCCACGGCCTTTCCCCCTTTAGCCCTGCCCATACACGATTCTGCCTCGCCCATTCCCCTTTTAGCCTCCCCCCTACGGCCTGTAGAGCCCCGGCAAGCCCCCCCTTTAGCCCCGCCCCTTCCGGCTTTAGCCCCGCCCCTTCCGGTTTTAGCCCCGCCCACTCCGCCCTTAGCCCCGCCCACCCCGCCCTTGGCCCCGCCCATTCCCCCTTTAGCCACGCCCATTCCGCCTTCAGCCACGGCCTTTCCCTCTTTAGCCCTGCCCATACACGATTCTGCCTCGCCCATGCCCCTTTTAGCCTCCCCCCTACGGCCCCTAGAGCCCCGGCAAGCCCCCCCCCTTTAGCCCCGCCCCTTCCGGCTTTAGCCCCGCCCACTCCGCCCTTAGCCCCGCCCACCCCGCCCTTGGCCCCGCCCATTCCCCCTTTAGCCACGCCCATTCCGCCTTCAGCCACGGCCTTTCCCCCTTTAGCCCTGCCCATACACGATTCTGCCTCGCCCATTCCCCTTTTAGCCTCCCCCCTACGGCCCGTAGAGCCCCGGCAAGCCCCCCCCCTTTAGCCCCGCCCCTTCCGGCTTTAGCCCCGCCCCTTCCGGCTTTAGCCCCGCCCATTCCCCCTTTAGCCACGCCCATTCCGCCTTCAGCCACGGCCTTTCCCCCTTTAGCCCTGCCCATACACGATTCTGCCTCGCCCATTCCCCTTTTAGCCTCCCCCCTACGGCCCCTAGAGCCCCGGCAAGCCCCACCCCCTTTAGCCCCGCCCCTTCCGGCTTTAGCCCCGCCCCTTCCGGCTTTAGCCCCGCCCACTCCGCCCTTAGCCCCGCCCACCCCGCCCTTGGCCCCGCCCATTCCCCCTTTAGCCACGCCCATTCCGCCTTCAGCCACGGCCTTTCCCCCTTTAGCCCTGCCCATACACGATTCTGCTTCGCCCATTCCCCTTTTAGCCTCCCCCCTACGGCCCCTAGAGCCCCGGCAAGCCCCCCCCCCTTTAGCCCCGCCCCTTCCGGCTTTAGCCCCGCCCCTTCCGGCTTTAGCCCCGCCCACCCCGCCCTTGGCCCCGCCCATTCCCCCTTTAGCCACGCCCATTCCGCCTTCAGCCACGGCCTTTCCCCCTTTAGCCCTGCCCATACACCATTCTGCCTCGCCCATTCCCCTTTTAGCCTCTCCCCTACGGCCCCTAGAGCCGCGGCAAGCCCCCCCCCTTTAGCCCCGCCCCTTCCGGCTTTAGCCCCGCCCACTCCGCCCTTAGCCCCGCCCACCCCGCCCTTGGCCCCGCCCATTCCCCCTTTAGCCACGCCCATTCCGCCTTCAGCCACGGCCTTTCCCCCTTTAGCCCTGCCCATACACGATTCTGCCTCGCCCATTCCCCTTTTAGCCTCCCCCCTACGGCCCCTAGAGCCCCGGCAAGCCCCACCCCCTTTAGCCCCGCCCCTTCCGGCTTTAGCCCCGCCCCTTCCGGCTTTAGCCCCGCCCACTCCGCCCTTAGCCCCGCCCACCCCGCCCATTCCCCCTTTAGCCACGCCCATTC
>NC_026783.1:0-16898 GCF_020740725.1 Corvus hawaiiensis
GTCCATGTAGCTTACAACAAAGCATGACACTGAAGATGTCAAGACGGCTGCCACAAACACCCATGGACAAAAGACTTAGTCCTAACCTTACTGTTGGTTTTTGCCAGAATTATACATGCAAGTATCCGCGTTCCAGTGTAAATGCCCTAGGCACCCTTCAACCAAGTCGATAGGAGCGGGTATCAGGCACACACAATTGTAGCCCAAGACGCCTTGCACTTGCCACGCCCCCACGGGTACTCAGCAGTGGTTAACATTAAGCAATGAGTGTAAACTTGACTTAGTCATGGCAACCTTAAGGGTCGGTAAATCCTGTGCCAGCCACCGCGGTCATACAGGAGACTCAAATTAACAGTATAACGGCGTAAAGGGTGGTAACATGCTATCTAAGTAACTAAGATTAAAAAGCAACTGAGCTGTAATAAGCCCAAGATGCTCATAAGGCCAACTACCAAAGAAGATCTTAGGCTGACGATTAATTGAAATCCACGAAAGCCAGGGCCAAACTGGGATTAGATACCCCACTATGCCTGGCCCTAAATCTTGATGCTCTATGCTACCTGAGCATCCGCCCGAGAACTACGAGCACAAACGCTTAAAACTCTAAGGACTTGGCGGTGTCCCAAACCCACCTAGAGGAGCCTGTTCTGTAATCGATGATCCACGATATTACCTGACCACTCCTTGCTGAATCAGCCTACATACCGCCGTCGCCAGCCCACCCCCCCTGATGGTTCAACAGTGAGCGCAATAGTCCAAACACACTAGTAAGACAGGTCAAGGTATAGCCCATGGAGTGGAAGCAATGGGCTACATTTTCTAGATTAGAACATCACGGCAAAAGGGTCTGAAATGGCCCTTAGAAGGCGGATTTAGCAGTAAAGTGGGACAATCGAGCCCTCTTTAAGCCGGCTCTGGGACGCGTACATACCGCCCGTCACCCTCCTCACAAGCGACCCAAACCCCTATTACATTAATACGCTATCCAGCTAAAGAGGAGGCAAGTCGTAACAAGGTAAGTGTACCGGAAGGTGTACTTAGACAACCAAGACGTAGCTTAAACAAAAGCATTCAGCTTACACCTGAAAGATGTCTGCTAACACCAGATCGTCTTGATGCCAAATTCTAGCCCAACTACATTGACCTGGAATAACAAAGCTACTACATACACCAAACTAAAGCATTTACTAGTCTTAGTATAGGCGATAGAAAAGACACCCATTGGCGCGATAGAGATCACGTACCGTAAGGGAAAGATGAAATAATAATGAAAAAACTAAGCTATAAACAGCAAAGATCAACCTTGTACCTTTTGCATCATGGTCTAGCAAGAAAAACCAAGCAAAATGAGTTTAAGTTTGCCACCCCGAAACCTAAGCGAGCTACTTGTGAGCAGCTATTATTGAGCGAACCCGTCTCTGTTGCAAAAGAGTGGGATGACTTACTAGTAGAGGTGAAAAGCCAATCGAGCTGGGTGATAGCTGGTTGCCTGTGAAACGAATCTTAGTTCACTCTTAATTCTTCTCCAAGGAAACTAACAAACCCTAATGAAGCGAATTAAGGGCTATTTAAAGGGGGTACAGCTCCTTTAAAAAAGAATACAATCTCTACGAGCGGATAAATAATCTATAGAAAGATTTCCTGTGGGCCTTCAAGCAGCCATCAACAAAGAGTGCGTTAAAGCTCTTCGACTAAAAAATATAAGAACTTCATGACTCCCTCATCATTAACAGGCTAACCTATACGTAAATAGGAGAATTAATGCTAGAATGAGTAACCAGGGTCCTCCCTCTACGACGCAAGCTTACATCTTTACATTATTAACAAACCACCAAGATACGACAAATCAAACAAGCAGAGTATCAGGTAAATTGTTAACCCGACAGAGGAGCGTCCATTAAGAAAGATTAAAACCTGTAAAAGGAACTAGGCAAACACATCAAGGCCCGACTGTTTACCAAAAACATAGCCTTCAGCAAACAGCAAACAAGTATTGGAGGTGATGCCTGCCCTGTGACTTAGTGTTTAACGGCCGCGGTATCCTAACCGTGCAAAGGTAGCGCAATCAATTGTCTCATAAATCGGGACCCGTATGAATGGCTAAACGAGGTCTTAACTGTCTCTTACAGGTGATCGGTGAAATTGATCTCCCTGTGCGAAAGCAGGGATAACTACATAAGACGAGAAGACCCTGTGGAGCTTAAAAATCAGCAGCCACCCCTCCCCACATTCACACCCACTGGGTACACGCTTTACAGGGAACTGGCCTGCATTTTTCGGTTGGGGCGACCTTGGAGAAAAACAAATCCTCCAAAAATTAGACCACAACTCTAGACTGAGAGCGACCACTCAACGTGCGAATAGCACCCAGACCCAATATAATTGATCAATGGACCAAGTTACCCCAGGGATAACAGCGCAATCTCCTCCGAGAGTCCGTATCGACGGGGAGGTTTACGACCTCGATGTTGGATCAGGACATCCTGGTGGTGCAGCCGCTACCAAGGGTTCGTTTGTTCAACGATTAATAGTCCTACGTGATCTGAGTTCAGACCGGAGCAATCCAGGTCGGTTTCCATCTATGATGAACTCTTCCCAGTACGAAAGGACAGGAAAAGTGAGGCCAATACTACAGGCAAGCCTTCGCCTTAAGTAATGAATCCAACTAAATTACGAAAGGCTATCACACTACAACCACGTCCTAGAAAAGGACCAGCTAGCGTGGCAGAGCTCGGAAAATGCAAAAGGCTTAAGTCCTTTATATCAGAGGTTCAAATCCTCTCCCTAGCTGAACTTAAAATGGCCAACTACCCTATCCTAGTCAACCTCATTATAGCACTTTCTTATGCTATCCCCATTCTAATCGCCGTAGCCTTTCTAACCCTAGTAGAACGCAAAATCTTAAGCTACATGCAGGGTCGAAAAGGCCCTAATGTTGTAGGCCCTTTCGGGCTCCTACAACCCGTAGCAGATGGAGTAAAACTGTTCATCAAAGAGCCAATCCGCCCATCAACATCCTCCCCAATCCTGTTTATTACTACCCCAATGCTGGCCCTCTTACTAGCAATTACTATCTGGACCCCACTTCCAATCCCATTTCCCCTCGCAGACATAAACCTTGGGCTACTATTCATACTAGCCATGTCAAGTCTAGCAGTATACTCCATCCTATGATCTGGATGAGCCTCCAACTCAAAATATGCCCTAATCGGGTCCCTACGGGCAGTAGCCCAAACAATTTCATATGAGGTCACCCTAGCAATTATCCTACTATCCATTATCCTTCTTAGCGGAAATTACACCCTAAGCACCCTAGCAGTCGTCCAAGAGCCCCTATTTCTGATCTTCTCTTGCTGACCTCTCGCCATAATATGATATGTGTCTACACTAGCCGAAACAAACCGCGCTCCATTCGACCTCACAGAAGGAGAATCAGAACTAGTTTCAGGGTTCAACGTAGAATATGCTGCAGGGCCATTCGCCTTATTTTTCCTAGCAGAATACGCAAACATCATACTTATAAATACACTAACCGTAATCCTATTCTTCAACCCTAGCCTATACAACCCACCCCAAGAACTTTTCCCTGTTATCCTAGCCACAAAAGTCCTTCTTCTATCCATAGGGTTCCTATGAATCCGTGCCTCCTACCCACGATTCCGATACGACCAACTAATACACTTACTATGAAAAAATTTCCTACCATTAGCACTCGCCCTATGTCTGTGACACATTAGCATGCCAATTTCCTATGCAGGCCTACCTCCATACCTAAGGAACCACCAGGAAATGTGCCTGAACATCAAAAGGGTCACTATGATAAAGTGAACATAGAGGTACACCAGCCCTCTCATTTCCTACATTCTAGAAAAACAGGAATCGAACCTGTACAAGAGAGATCAAAACCCTCCATACTTCCTTTATATTATTTTCTAGTAGGGTCAGCTAATCAAGCTATCGGGCCCATACCCCGAAAATGATGGTTTAACCCCTTCCCCTGCTAATGAACCCACAGGCAAAACTAATTTTTGTCACTAGCCTACTCCTAGGAACAACCATCACAATTTCAAGTAACCATTGAATCATGGCCTGAACCGGTCTTGAGATCAATACGCTCGCTATTTTACCCCTAATCTCAAAATCTCACCACCCCCGAGCCATTGAGGCAGCAACCAAGTACTTTCTAGTCCAAGCAACCGCCTCAACCCTAGTGCTATTCTCCAGCATGACTAATGCATGATATACTGGGCAGTGAGACATCACCCAGATAACCCACCCAACATCCTCCCTTATCCTAACTGCAGCCATTTCAATGAAGCTAGGGCTGGTACCTTTCCACTTCTGATTCCCAGAAGTCCTGCAAGGCTCCCCCCTCATTACTGGCCTTCTCCTATCCACAGTTATGAAATTCCCACCAATTACCCTACTCTATATAACTTCCCTGTCCCTCAACCCTGCGCTACTAACCACCCTAGCCATTCTTTCCGTAGCCCTAGGAGGCTGAATAGGATTAAACCAAACACAAACCCGAAAAATTATGGCCTTCTCCTCTATCTCTCACCTAGGCTGAATGGCCATTATCCTGATCTACTATCCTAAACTTACTCTCCTCAACTTCTACCTATACGCCATAATGACTGCTGCCGTATTCCTAACCCTAAACTCAATAAAAGTCCTAAACCTATCAACACTAATAACCGCATGAACAAAAGCACCTTCACTTAGCACAATCCTCCTACTAACACTCCTATCATTAGCCGGCCTCCCCCCTCTGACTGGCTTCCTCCCAAAATGACTCATTATTCAAGAACTAACTAAACAAGACATAGCCCCAACAGCAATCATTATCTCTCTTCTCTCACTGCTAAGCCTCTTCTTCTATCTTCGTCTTGCATATTGTGCAACAATCACACTTCCACCTCACACAACAAACCACATGAAACAGTGACATACCAATAAACCAATTAACTCCTCAATCGCCGTTCTAACCACACTATCCATCATGCTCCTCCCAGCTTCCCCCATACTTATTACCATTATTTAAAGAGAAACTTAGGTTTACTGAAACCGAAGGCCTTCAAAGCCTTAAACAAGAGTTAGACCCTCTTAGTTTCTGTTAAAATCCGCAGGACGTTACCCTGCATCCCCTGAATGCAACTCAGATGCTTTAATTAAGCTAGGATTTTACACCCCTAGACAGATGGGCTTCGATCCCATGATACTATAGTTAACAGCTATATGCCCAAAACCAACAGGCTTCTGCCTAACAGACTCCGGTGCACTGTCAGTACACATCAATGAGCTTGCAACTCACCATGAACTTCACTACAGAGCCGATAAGAAGAGGAATTGAACCTCTGTAAAAAGGACTACAGCCTAACGCTTATACACTCAGCCATCTTACCCGTGACTTTCACCAACCGATGACTATTCTCAACCAACCACAAAGACATTGGCACTCTGTACCTAATCTTCGGAGCATGAGCCGGAATAGTAGGTACCGCCCTAAGCCTCCTTATCCGAGCAGAACTAGGCCAACCAGGCGCTCTACTAGGAGACGATCAAATCTATAACGTAATCGTTACAGCTCATGCCTTCGTCATAATCTTCTTCATAGTAATACCAATCATAATCGGAGGATTTGGAAACTGACTAGTTCCCCTAATGATCGGTGCCCCAGACATAGCATTCCCACGAATAAACAACATAAGCTTCTGACTCCTACCACCCTCATTCCTTCTCCTTCTAGCCTCTTCCACAGTAGAATCAGGAGTAGGGACAGGATGAACCGTGTACCCACCACTAGCTGGTAACCTAGCCCATGCTGGAGCCTCAGTCGACCTAGCCATTTTCTCACTACACCTAGCAGGTATTTCCTCTATCCTAGGGGCAATTAATTTCATTACCACAGCAATCAACATAAAACCTCCAGCTCTATCACAATATCAAACCCCTCTATTCGTGTGATCCGTACTAATTACTGCAGTACTACTACTTCTCTCCCTACCTGTACTTGCTGCTGGAATCACTATGCTCCTAACAGACCGTAACTTCAATACTACATTCTTTGACCCAGCTGGAGGAGGAGACCCAGTACTATACCAACATCTATTCTGATTCTTTGGGCACCCAGAAGTTTATATCCTAATTCTACCAGGATTCGGTATCATTTCTCACGTCGTAGCATACTACGCAGGGAAAAAAGAACCATTTGGCTACATAGGAATAGTATGAGCTATACTATCCATCGGATTCCTAGGCTTTATCGTTTGAGCACACCACATGTTTACAGTCGGAATGGATGTAGACACTCGAGCGTACTTCACATCTGCCACTATAATCATTGCCATCCCAACCGGAATTAAAGTATTCAGCTGACTAGCAACTCTACACGGAGGAACAATCAAATGAGACCCACCAATGCTGTGAGCTCTAGGGTTCATCTTCCTCTTCACAATTGGCGGACTGACAGGAATTGTCCTAGCAAACTCCTCTCTAGACATTGCCCTACACGACACCTACTACGTAGTAGCTCACTTCCACTACGTACTGTCCATGGGCGCAGTATTTGCAATCCTAGCAGGATTTACCCACTGATTCCCACTATTCACCGGATACACCCTACACTCCACATGAGCTAAAATTCACTTCGGAGTAATATTTGTGGGAGTAAACCTCACTTTCTTCCCTCAACACTTCCTTGGACTAGCCGGTATGCCACGACGATACTCAGACTACCCAGACGCCTACACCCTATGAAATACTATTTCATCAGTAGGATCACTAATCTCCCTAACTGCCGTGATCATGCTAATGTTCATCATCTGAGAAGCTTTCGCATCCAAACGTAAAGCCCTACAACCAGAGCTAATCAACACAAACGTTGAATGAATCCACGGCTGCCCACCCCCATTCCACACATTTGAAGAACCAGCCTTCGTCCAAACACAAGAAAGGAAGGAGTCGAACCCCCATATGTTGGTTTCAAGCCAACCGCATCAAACCACTTATGCTTCTTTCTCATTTAGAGGTGTTAGTAAAATCATAACATAGTCTTGTCAAGACTAAATTACAGGTGAAAATCCAGTACACCTCAACACAAAAATGGCCAACCACATACAATTCGGTTTTCAAGACGCTTCATCCCCTATCATAGAAGAACTAGTAGAATTCCATGACCACGCTCTAATAACTGCCCTAGCTATCTGCAGCCTGGTACTATATCTACTAACCACAATACTCACCGAAAAACTATCATCTAGCACAGTCGATGCACAAGAAATCGAACTTGTCTGAACAATCCTCCCTGCAGCTGTATTAATCATACTTGCTCTACCATCCCTACGAATTCTATACATAATGGATGAAATCAACGAGCCCGACCTAACACTAAAAGCCATTGGGCACCAATGATACTGAACTTATGAATACACCGACTTCAAGGACCTAACATTTGACTCCTACATGACACCAACTGCAGACCTACCACTAGGCCACTTCCGACTTCTAGAAGTGGACCACCGTGCAGTAGTCCCAATAGAGTCGCTAGTTCGAGTCATCGTTACTGCCGATGACGTACTCCACTCATGAGCCGTCCCAAGCCTAGGCGTAAAAACTGACGCAATCCCAGGACGACTAAATCAAACCTCATTTACTGCCACCCGACCTGGAGTGTTCTACGGCCAGTGCTCAGAAATCTGCGGGGCTAATCACAGCTTCATACCAATTGTAGTTGAATCCGCCCCACTCGCTGACTTCGAGAACTGATCTTCTCTACTATCATCCTAATCATTAAGAAGCTATGAACCAGCACTAGCCTTTTAAGCTAGAGAAAGAGGACTATCCATCCTCCTTAATGATATGCCCCAACTAAACCCAAACCCATGATTTTTTATCATGCTAACTTCGTGACTCACTTACTCCATAATCATCCAACCCAAACTCCTATCCTTTATTTCCATAAATCCTCCACTAAGTAAAACCCAAACAACCCTGACCACCTCCCCCTGAACCTGACCATGAACCTAAGCTTCTTCAACCAATTCTCAAGCCCATCCCTACTAGGTATCCCACTAATCCTAATCGCAATGACATTTCCTGCTCTCTTACTACCCACCCAAGGTAACCGATGAATCACCGATCGCCTATCTACCCTACAAACATGATTCATTAACCTAGTCACAAAACAACTAATAATACCACTAAGCAACAAAGGACATAAATGAGCTTTAATCCTAACATCACTAATAATATTCCTGCTACTTACTAACCTGTTAGGCCTACTACCCTACACATTTACACCTACAACCCAACTTTCTATAAACCTAGCCCTAGCAGTTCCTCTATGACTTGCCACCCTGCTTGTAGGGCTACGAAACCAACCCTCAATCTCTCTAGGCCACCTCCTACCAGAAGGCACCCCAACTCCATTAATCCCGGCCCTAATCCTCATTGAAACAACTAGCCTCCTTATTCGTCCCCTAGCCCTAGGTGTTCGCCTCACAGCCAACCTTACGGCAGGCCACCTACTAATCCAACTTATTTCAACAGCCACCGTCGCCCTGGCCTCAACAATACCAACAATCTCACTACTAACACTGCTAATTCTACTCCTACTCACAATCCTAGAAGTAGCAGTAGCCATGATCCAGGCCTACGTCTTCGTACTACTACTAAGCCTATACCTACAAGAAAACATCTAACCACCAATGACTCACCAAGCACACTCCTACCACATAGTTGACCCAAGCCCATGACCCATCCTAGGAGCAACCGCTGCTCTCCTTACTACATCAGGCCTAACCATGTGATTTCACCACAACTCACCCTACCTACTAATCACTGGACTTACCTCTACTGCCCTAGTCATGTTTCAATGATGACGTGACATCATCCGAGAAAGCACATTCCAAGGCCACCACACACCCACAGTACAAAAAGGCCTACGATATGGAATAGTACTATTCATCACATCAGAAGCCTTTTTCTTCCTAGGTTTCTTTTGAGCATTCTTCCACTCCAGCCTCGCCCCAACACCAGAGCTAGGAGGGCAGTGACCTCCAGTTGGGATCAAACCTCTAAACCCAATAGACGTCCCCCTCCTAAACACTGCCATCCTACTTGCTTCAGGGGTTACAGTCACATGAGCACATCACAGCATCATAGAGGCCAACCGAAAACAAGCAATCCACGCCCTAGCCCTAACAGTTCTTCTAGGCTTCTACTTCACTGGCCTACAGGCCATAGAATACTATGAAGCTCCATTCTCCATTGCTGATGGGGTATACGGTTCTACCTTTTTCGTAGCAACTGGATTCCACGGCCTCCACGTAATCATTGGTTCCACATTCCTCCTAGTATGCCTCCTACGCCTAATCAAATACCATTTTACACCAAAACACCACTTTGGCTTTGAAGCAGCAGCTTGATACTGACACTTTGTAGACGTCGTATGACTATTCCTCTATATGACCATCTACTGATGAGGATCTTACTCTTCTAGTATATTAATTACAATCGACTTCCAATCCTTAGAATCTGGTTTAAACCCAGAGAAGAGTAATGAACATAATCCTATTCATAATAGCCTCATCTTTAATTCTAAGTGTAATCCTGACCGCATTAAATTTCTGACTAGCACAAATAAACCCAGACTCGGAGAAACTATCCCCATATGAATGTGGATTTGACCCACTAGGGTCCGCCCGGCTGCCATTTTCAATTCGATTCTTCCTAGTAGCGATCCTGTTTCTACTATTTGACCTGGAAATTGCTCTGCTCCTACCATTACCATGGGCCATGCAACTACAAACCCCTACCACTACACTAACATGATCTTCCATCCTTATTCTCCTCCTAACTCTAGGCCTAATTTACGAATGAAATCAAGGAGGATTAGAATGGGCAGAATAACAGAAAGTTAGTCTAATCAAGACAGTTGACTTCGACTCAACAGATTATAGCTCACACCCTATAACTTTCTTAATGTCTGCCCTACAATTAAGCTTTTTCTCCGCCTTCACCCTAAGCAGCCTGGGTCTAGCCTTCCACCGCACACACCTAATCTCTGCACTACTATGTCTAGAAAGCATAATACTCTCCATATACATCGCCCTATCCATATGACCTATTCAGACCCAAACAACATCTGCCACCCTACTACCACTTCTAATACTAGCATTCTCCGCCTGCGAAGCAGCAACAGGCCTAGCCCTGCTAGTTGCCTCTACCCGAACCCATGGCTCGGACCACCTACACAACTTTAACCTACTACAATGCTAAAAATCATCATTCCAACCATCATACTCCTGCCACTAACCTTCCTCTCCCCTTGCAAACACCTATGAACCAACGTCACAACACACAGCCTATTAATTGCCACTGTCAGCCTCCAATGACTCGTCCCAACATACTACCCAAGCAAAGGGCTGACCCACTGAACTTCAATTGACCAGATTTCCTCCCCCCTACTAGTTCTATCGTGCTGACTACTTCCCCTCATACTCATAGCAAGCCAAAACCACCTAGAACAAGAACCAATCATCCGTAAACGAGTTTTCATCACAACTGTAATCACAGTACAACCTTTCATCCTACTAGCCTTCTCAGCCTCAGAACTAATACTATTCTACATTGCATTCGAAGCAACCCTCATTCCAACTCTAGTCCTCATTACACGATGAGGAAACCAACCTGAGCGACTGAATGCAGGCATTTATCTACTATTTTACACACTCGCCAGCTCTCTTCCCCTACTAATCACGATCCTCCACCTGCACAATCAAATCGGCACATTATACTTCCCCATACTCAAACTATCACACCCAACAATAAACAACTCTTGAACAGGCCTACTAGCGAGCTTAGCCCTTCTACTAGCCTTTATGGTAAAAGCCCCCCTATATGGCCTGCACCTATGACTCCCAAAAGCACACGTAGAAGCCCCAATCGCCGGATCAATACTACTAGCAGCTCTTCTCCTAAAACTAGGCGGCTACGGTATTATACGAATCACTATCCTAGTAGACCCCTCCGTAAATAACCTGCACTATCCATTCATTACCCTAGCACTATGAGGAGCAGTAATAACCAGCGCCATCTGCCTACGACAAATCGACCTGAAATCCCTGATCGCCTACTCCTCTGTAAGCCACATAGGACTAGTCATCGCTGCAACCATAATCCAAACCCAATGAGCCTTCTCAGGAGCAATGATCTTAATAATCTCCCACGGCCTAACTTCATCAATACTATTCTGTCTAGCCAACACAAACTACGAACGAACCCATAGCCGAATCCTTCTCCTAACCCGAGGGCTGCAGCCACTTCTACCACTTATGGCCACCTGATGACTACTAGCAAACCTGACAAACATAGCACTACCACCAACAACCAACCTCATAGCAGAACTAACTATTGTAGTAACCCTATTCAACTGATCCCCACTGACAATTATCTTAACAGGAACTACAATTGTACTAACCGCCTCATACACCCTCTACATACTAATAATAACACAACGAGGAATACTACCATCCCACATCACCTCAATCCAAAATTCCTCTACACGAGAACACCTTCTGATAGCCCTACACATAATTCCCATAATCCTGCTTATTTTCAAACCTGAACTAATCTCAGGAGTCCCCATATGCAAGTATAGTTTAACCAAAACATTAGATTGTGATTCTAAAAATAGAAGTTGGACCCTTCTTACTTGCCGAGGGGAGGTTAAACCAACAAGAACTGCTAATTCTTGCATCTGAGTATAAAACCTCAGCCCCCTTACTTTCAAAGGATAATAGTAATCCAATGGTCTTAGGAACCAGTAATCTTGGTGCAAATCCAAGTGAAAGTAATGGATCAAATACTCATCCTGAACACATTCATACTACTCACCCTAGCAGTCCTCTGCACCCCAATCATCTTCCCAATACTATCAGACAGTTTAAAAAACACCCCGACTATCATCACAAATACTGTCAAAACTTCCTTCCTAATCAGCCTAATCCCCATAACCATATACATTCACTCAGGAATAGAAAGCCTAACCTCTTTCTGAGAATGAAAATTCATTATAAACTTTAAAATTCCTATCAGCCTAACAATAGATTTCTACTCACTAACCTTCTTCCCAATCGCCCTATTCGTCTCCTGATCAATCCTACAATTTGCAACATGATACATAGCCTCAGACCCGCACATCACAAAATTTTTTACCTTTCTCCTCCTATTCCTAATTGCCATACTCATCCTAATTATCTCCAACAACCTGTTCCTACTATTCATCGGATGAGAGGGGGTAGGAATCATATCCTTCCTACTAATTAGCTGATGACACGGCCGAGCAGAAGCAAATACTGCTGCCCTACAAGCCGTACTATACAACCGAGTCGGAGACGTAGGCCTAATCATATGCATGGCATGACTAGCCTCCACCATAAACACATGAGAAATTCAACAAATCTCGTCTCAAGACCAAACTCCTACCCTGCCACTACTAGGCCTAATTTTAGCCGCGGCCGGCAAATCCGCCCAATTCGGCCTTCACCCATGACTACCAGCTGCAATAGAAGGCCCAACCCCCGTATCCGCCTTACTCCACTCCAGCACTATAGTAGTCGCCGGAATCTTCCTACTCATCCGAACTCACCCCCTCTTCCACAACAACCCCACTGCCCTATCCCTATGTCTATGCCTAGGCGCCCTCTCCACACTATTTGCAGCTACCTGCGCCCTGACTCAAAATGACATTAAAAAAATCATCGCTTTTTCCACATCTAGCCAACTAGGCCTGATAATAGTCACAATCGGCCTAAACCTACCCCAACTAGCTTTCCTACACATTTCAACCCACGCATTTTTCAAAGCCATACTATTCCTATGTTCCGGAACAATCATCCACAGCCTCAACGGCGAACAAGACATTCGAAAAATAGGAGGCCTTCAAAAAATACTACCAACAACAACTTCATGCATAACTATCGGAAACCTAGCCCTAATAGGAACACCATTCCTAGCAGGATTCTACTCCAAAGACCAAATCATCGAGAGCCTAAGCACCTCATACTTAAATGCCTGAGCCTTAGTTCTAACTCTCCTAGCCACATCATTCACTGCAGTCTATACCATTCGAATAACCCTACTAGTCCAAACAGGGTACGTTCGAATCCCTCCTCTAACCCCTATAAACGAAAACAACCCAGCAGTCCTCTCTTCAATCACTCGTCTTGCACTAGGAAGCATCGTAGCAGGATTCCTAATCACCTCATATATCCCACCCGCAAAAACCCCACCAATAACTATACCACTATCCATCAAAATTACAGCTCTTGTAGTAACACTACTAGGAGTCGTCCTAGCCCTAGAGCTCTCAAAAATAACTCAAGCCTTAATCCTCCCTAAACAGAATCGCTTCTCAAACTTCTCTACAACCCTAGGATACTTTAATCCCCTAGTACACCGATTCATCTCAACAAAACTACTAAGCGGCGGCCAAAACATTGCCTCCCACCTAATTGACCTCTCCTGATACAAACTCCTAGGCCCTGAAGGACTAGCCAACCTGCAAATAATAGCATCAAAAACCGCTACCACCTTCCACACAGGACTAATTAAAGCCTACCTAGGGTCATTCGCCCTATCAATCTTCATCATCCTACTATCTACATACAGAACCAAACCTAATGGCCCTAAATCTACGAAAAAACCATCCACTACTAAAAATCATCAACAACTCCCTAATTGACCTTCCAACCCCATCAAACATCTCAGCTTGATGAAACTTCGGATCCTTACTAGGCCTATGTCTAACTGTACAAATCATCACAGGCCTACTACTAGCCATACACTACACAGCAGACACCTCCCTAGCTTTCACCTCTGTGGCCCACACATGCCGAGACGTACAATTCGGATGACTAATCCGAAACCTCCACGCAAACGGAGCCTCATTCTTTTTCATTTGCATCTACCTACACATCGGCCGAGGAATTTATTACGGTTCATACCTAAACAAAAAAACCTGAAATATCGGAGTAATCCTTCTCCTTACACTAATAGCAACTGCCTTCGTAGGATATGTTCTGCCTTGAGGACAAATATCCTTCTGAGGGGCAACAGTCATCACAAACCTCTTCTCAGCAATCCCATACATTGGACAAACACTAGTAGAATGACTATGAGGCGGATTCTCAGTAGACAACCCTACACTAACCCGATTTTTCGCCTTCCACTTCATTCTCCCTTTCGTAATCGCAGGCCTAACACTAGTGCACCTAACCTTCCTCCACGAAACAGGCTCAAACAATCCACTAGGCATTCCCTCAGACTGCGACAAAATTCCATTCCACCCATACTACTCCATCAAAGACTTACTAGGATTCGCACTAATAATCATCCCGCTGATTACCCTAGCTCTATTCTCCCCAAACCTCCTAGGAGACCCAGAAAATTTCACGCCCGCCAACCCTCTGGCCACACCTCCGCACATTAAACCCGAATGATACTTCCTATTTGCATACGCCATTCTCCGATCTATCCCAAACAAACTAGGAGGAGTCCTAGCCCTAGCTGCCTCAGTCCTAGTCCTATTCCTAATCCCCTTCCTTCATGTCTCTAAACAACGTTCCATGACCTTCCGACCTCTATCACAAATCCTATTCTGAACTCTAGTCGCAGACCTCTTAATCCTAACATGAGTAGGAAGCCAACCGGTAGAACACCCGTTCATCATCATCGGCCAACTAGCCTCCTTCACCTACTTCGCAATCATTCTAATCCTATTCCCTATCGTGAGTGCGCTAGAAAACAAAATACTCAAACTCTAATCAACTCTAATAGTTTATAAAAACATTGGTCTTGTAAGCCAAAGATTGAAGACTAAACATCTTCTTAGAGTTTCCACATAAATCAGAAAGAAAGGAGTCAAACCTTTATCACCAACTCCCAAAGCTGGTATTTTCAATTAAACTACTCTCTGACTTACCAGTTAAACCGCCCGAATTGCCCCCCGAGATAATCCCCGCACAAGTTCTAAAACCACAAACAGTGTTAACAGTAGACCTCATCCTGCAATTAAAAGCAGCCCTGATCCAGACGAGTAAAACATAGCTACTCCACTAAAATCAGTTCGAATTCACGACAGGCCTCCATTATTCACCGTATCACCCCCCATAACCACTTCAGAAAACGCCCCCGTAACAACCCCCACAATAACAACAACCAGCCCCATACCAACACCATAACCAACAACCCGTCAGTCACCTCAAGATTCAGGATAAGGGTCCGCTGCCAGCGACACCGAATAAACAAATACCACTAGCATTCCCCCTAAATACACTATAACTAGTACTAAAGAAATGAAAGAAACCCCCATACTTACCAGTCACCCACATCCCGCAATAGAAGCCACAACCAGACCCACCACCCCATAATAAGGAGAAGGGTTAGACGCAACCGCTAACCCCCCTAAAACAAAGCATAGGCTTATAAATAGTACAAAATTTATCATAGGTTCCTGCTTGGATCCTCCCCAAGAACTACGGTATGAAAAACCGTTATTATAAAACTTTAACTACAGGAACCCCCCCCTTCCCCCCCCCATGTTTTTACATGGGATTTTGGCTATGTATTTCTTTGCATACAATTCTCGTCCACATTATACATGATATGCATGTAGGATAATTCACATAACTAGTAATGCGAGACCTAACCAAACTCAAATATCATCGCCCATAACAACCCAAACGGACAGATAACCTTCTAGGCACATCCTTACCACAGGTACAATAAACCCAGGTAATCCTACCAACCACACAAGACAAGCGTCACCCGAGATCGAGTAAGTTTCACCTTGCATAACAATTCACTCCGGTAAACGAGGAATATCCTAGTACCCCAATGAATTCCCAGTCCCATACGTTTCAGTCCATCCCCACAGTAAACTCCCAGTCCTATTACTCTCAAGAGCTCCCAAGCCAGAGAACCTGGTTATCTATTAATCGTAATCCTCACGAGAACCGAGCTACTCGACGTAGGTGCTGCCCACGGCTACCAGCTTCAGGACCATACTTTCCCCCTACACCCTCGCCCAACTTGCACTTTTGCGCCTCTGGTTCCTATTTCAGGGCCATAACTTGGATCTTTCCCTCCTTATTGCTCTTCACAGATGCAAGTGGTCGGATGCATAATCCTCCCTTTGCCTCGTGATCGCGGCATCCGACCGACTTGGCGCTTGTTTTCTTTTTGGGGTCTCTTCATTAAACCCTTCAAGTGCGTAGCAGGAGTTATCTTCCTCTTGACGTGTACATCACATGGTATTCGAGCGGCTGAACGTCTGTAATGTACCTGGTGTCATGGTTGTTCGGATAAGGTCGTCTCAAACTTGACACTGATGCACTTTTACCCCATTCATGGTGGGTCCCCCAGCTACCTATACGGTGGCAGATAATGTTATGGTTGCCGGACATAGTTTGTTATTTTTCCTTTACTAGGAATTGTTACCTAAACCTTCATTTTCATTCTTTTTTTTATCGTTTATTTTTATGTTGTAATTTTAACAAAATAAACAACGATTTTTATATGATACTAGCCTAGATTTTCCAAACCATTCATCATTCGTTTGTTAACATTTAACTTTCCTCCACTTTTCCCCTATTTACAATCCAACAAATCAATAACTTTTATCAAACTTCCATAACCACTAATTCAACCAAATTACATAAAACAAAGCAATTAAAAACTATAAAAATACACATCCTTTAAACACTATCACACACAACTTAAACCAAAACCTGACACACCCTGCGCTACAAACCTATCTTTAATTCAAAATAAAAAACAAGATAAAAATATAAAACATTAACACCAACAATGGGCCCAAAATACTACATTTGTTT